>NW_026848176.1:147413-249880 GCF_030411735.1 Phialemonium atrogriseum | reverse complement strand
ACCCTAACCCTAACCCTAACCCTAACCCTAACCCTAACCCTAACCCTAACCCTAACCCTAACCCTAACCCTAACCCTAACCCTAACCCTAACCCTGACCCTGACCCTAAATGCCCAATTTAGCCTTTACCTTTCTAACCATCTTATACAACATATCTGCCAAATCGTTTGTCTTAATCTTTATCTGCTAGTATATAATCCAATCCCTAACCTAATCAACTATCTTTGCTGCTAGCATTGTAAACTAGACTTGCATCTTATACATGCGCAAATCAAATATCTAATCTATTAAGCCTAGCTTAGACTTGTTTGACACAACTGTTATAAACTGCTTAATCTTTAGCTAGGTGATTTTAAATAACCTAGTTGCTACCTCTTGCACCTCCTCTGCACTTATTGTCTTTTCTAACGCTGTCACTTTATCTTGCTACTTAACTACCAACTAATACACAACTAACATCTACACTATCTTGATAACTGCTAAATACTTTAGCATATAATCCTCTAGCCTATACTAACTATTATCATTGCATAATCCTAACACTGCCAACCTGCTAATCAATACATTCTTGTATAGCATATGCTTATATTGATAGTCAAAAAACGCAACTATTGCATCTAAACACAACTAGTCTGCCTAGTCCTTACACCTCTACTACTCTACCTTATCTAACAGCATTATACTCTCTACTTACACACACTTCTCTACTGCCTTGCAAAACTTGTCAAACAAATTACCCTGCTTCTTAGTAAATGCATATAGCAGCTAGTCTCTATTATCTCATTTCTATGTCTACTACATGTAACATAACAACTTGCAATACACTTTCTTGTAATCTGCCTACATATTCTTCTTTATCTATAGCGCGTTGGCAGGGAGCTACTTTAATAGCAATCTTGTGATATTGTATGAAGTAAAAGTGGTGTTGATGTTTAGTGGTTTCTACGCAGAGGGCGCGTAGGCTTTGACTGACTCGCGCTAGCGCATAGGCTAGGTTACAGGCTCCTAGGGCTACTTTAGGCTCTGCTCTCACTGTCTATTTATAGCTAGTAGAAACCATCCTTTCTACCCTACCAAGCCTTACATATCAATATGCTAGGCTTGAAAAAGGATCCACCTGCCCTTAAGTGTCACGTGGTAATGCTGCTATTGGTGGAGGCTTAATTGGCCTAACTAGTCAGGCTACTACCACCAAAAAATCTAGAGATTATCTAATTGTACAAATATTGTAAATCTAGACACCTTTAAACAGTTTAAAGAGCTAGATTCTATAGCGCCAAAATTGTCAATTTCCTAGGATTAATTCTGATATAACAGATTAATCTTCTTCTAATCCTAAAACTAACAAGACATGTAATTAGCTTAAAATGAGTTATGTGCTAATGTTAAATTGACTGCCAATGTCCTTGTAAGTTAGGCCTGTCGCGTGCGACAGCTTGATTGCTATATATGTGGCTTAGTGGCTGGCTTTGCTAGTCCTTTGGTTGGCTTGGTGGCTAGCTTTGTAGCCTTAGAGGCTTTAGCCTTCTAGCCTTTAGTCTTCTTAGTAGGAAGCTTGCCTGCTCTAGCCTTATATTTGTCAATAAGGCGTTGTAAGTGGTTTAGATTTGCCACCTTTTTCCACTTGTTATACTTGTAGCCCCAACCTTTTTACTTGATTAGGTATTAAGTTGTAGCCATGCAGCTGCGGCTAATCTTAACCTCTTGCTTCCTAACTAGCTGCTTTACCTTGTATACTACGTTAAGGTTGTTAAGGTTGCTGTTAGACTTGTCAAGGCTAACGTCGATTAGGCCTAGCAAGAGCTAAACCTAGCTGTAGAGATTCTTGTCGTTGCTAGTATCTAAGACCAAGTGCTGTACTGAGATGACTAGGTAGATATTCCAATTGTCAAGAAGGTCTAATTTGTAAGCTAGCTTGCTAACTTTCTCAAGAATCGTAAAAGGTCTAGCGCGCTGCTAGAACCACTTGCAAGACGGTTGACTAGAAAGGTAGTAGCTGTGGTGAAGTTGAAGGAAGACCTTGTTGTTGACGTTGAATTTGACTAGGTAGTGCTTCTAGTTATACTAACGCTTTGCTTGTATAGCTGCAAAGGTTATTGCTAGCTTAGGGTCTTTCTAGATAGCTAATTGGACAAAGCGAATGAGGTTAAGCTAGGCTAGAGGGTTACTTACATTGGCAATCACCTTAGCAAGGCTTAAAAGCTTAAAGCTAAAGAGGACCTTGTTAGAGGATGCTGCTATTCTTTTGTTGTGCGCGTTGTTAAGATTCTACTAAAGCATAGGAATGATGTTAACCTAGTTGTCTTTAGGGTTGGTAAAGCAGTGGAATTGAATAGCCACTTCTATAGTCTAATTCTTGCGCTTTGACAGGCTGTTAGCTTATAGGTGGTATGCTATTGTTATTATCAACTTGGTATTAAACCTAGCCTACAGCCTTTTCTAGAATTTCGACTGGAATTTAGAGTCTTGATTAGAGATAATTCTGCGTAGGATAGGCTAGTCTGAGAGTAGTAAGGTCTAGGTAAATACCAATCTCTAGTCTTCTGCTGTATAAGTTGCATAGCTTAGAATCAATAGAGACTTCTTGGTAAACTTATTGATAGTTGTGAGTAAGGCGTTGTAGGTTTTGTAACTTGGAATCTGCTAGAAAGTGCTAGCTGAAGAGACTTTTGGTAGACTTACGATGAAGTCAATTGCTACCACTTGCATAGGGGCTAGTTGAGTCTGAATTAGCTAGTAATTACTAGGCGGTTTGCTATTGTTAGTACGGTTAACCTTGCAAGCAGAGTAGTTGGTAATATACTAGTTAACCTCTTGGCGCTTCTAATGCATCTAGTACTAATCTAGCTCTTATAGCATACGTTTGTAGCTAAAGTGGTGCTTCTTATTGTAAGCAAAGGCTAGGAATTTGTAGTATAACGATTTTGGTATATAGAGCTGTTGGGAATCATTGTGCATTGTATGGTATAAGAGACTATTGATTAGCTTAAACGCAAAGGCTGCCCTAGCTAGAAAAGCATTCTTAACAACTTTATTGTCACTATGCAAATCTTTAAAGATATTTGCATAGCTTAAGTCTGCAATATAACTAGTATAGAAGCGCTCTTTCAATTCAAGACTTATAAAGGCTTTAGAGGCAAGCCATATGTTATTAGACTGCGTAGTATACTAACTATTGTCAGGCAAGACGTTGTCAAGGGTTGGTATAGCTATAGGTTTAGGCTTTGCAGCTGAATTGATTATCTTTAGTTAAGACAATGCGTTAGAGACTATGTTGAGTTTGCTAGCAATATGGTAGACTTGCAAAGGGTATTGCAATAGGTAAATCAAGGCAGTGACTAGTTGTTGATTGGCTTGATTAGTAGATAAGGTATTGAGAGTAGTCTGCTTTACAATCTCTTTGGTAGCCAAGTGATTAGTCAGTACAATTACTAGCTTTTCTGACAATTGAATTATTGTCCTAATCTTTCGCATGGCGTAGACTAGGCAGCTGACTTCCAATTTGGAAAGTCTATAGCATTGCTTAGCGCTAGAAAGGGTCTAGCTAATAAACATTACAGGCTAAACCACTGCTAAGGGTATCTTGTGACTAAGCTTTTAGTTATGACTATCTTTAAGGTAGAAGACTATAATGCTAAAGCTATTTTCTAGTAAGCTATCAAGCTATATAAACAGTGGCTTTTAAGGATTGAAATAGACCAAAACGGTGTTCTTGGTAAGAGCTTTCTGCAAGGCATTGAATGCAAGGATTTTAGTCTCCATAGGCTTGTAGTATGTTTTTTGACAGTAGGCTTTTTAACAGTTGATTGCGCTAGGTTCTAGCTTTCTATCTTTGCAACCCTTGGCTAGTAGAGCCTTCTTTTGCTGCTGCAGCGGTTTGGCAAGCTAAGCGTAGTAAGGGATTAGGTGACAAAAAAAGCCAGTAGCACCAATATACTATTTAAGGCTAGCAAGCTAGGCTGGAAAGGCGATATTTCTAATAGCTTCTAGGCACTCTCAAGTTGTGGATAGTTTAAATCTATCAACGCGAAAGCTAAAGAGCTTGACAGAAAGGTAGCCTAGGTAAGACTTCTTTGAGGCAATCGAAATATTGTATTTGATAAAGAGGTTAAATATGTGCGTTAGGTGCTTTAGGTGCTCTTCCTTAGTCTCAAAGTATATAACAATATTGTCAATAAAGGCATAGCAGTAATCTTTAAAAGGCTTTAGAAGTTGGTTTATAAAGCGCTAGATGTAGGCTAGCGAATTTCAAAAGCCTATCAATGCAACCTTTGACTATTCTAGCCCTCAATAGGTAATTAGGGTAAATCAGTCTTGAGATTTAGAGTCTACTAGGAATTGGTAGAAAAAGGAAGTTGCATTGATAACAGTAATATACCATTTGCTGCAAATTAAGGCTATTATGTCTTGTTGCAGCAGCAAGGGGTAGTAGTTAGAGACTGCCATATAGTTGATTGGTTATAGATTGACTACTATGCAGCTTTTTTTGACTCTATAAGCCTTACGCTAGACTACAAAGACTAGTATTGCAAAAGGCGTAGGTCTATCGACTTGCTCTATATAGTTCTTCTTGTATAAGGCGTCAAAAGTCTAATCAACTACCTCTTAGTCCTTAATTCTAAGAGGGTATAGCCTAGAAGCAATCTTTTTATTCTGCTAGCTGTTGACTAGTAAGATCTTAAGAAGTTGGTTGTTAGAGACTTTGATTAGACTATTGTTAGTCTAAATTTGTTGGAAACGCTTGACTAGCTAGGCTAATTTGTAAGCTAGTTATTTGTTAGTAGTGTATATGTATATGCCTTTCTTAGTGACTTGCTTAGGTAAGTTGGTTAGGGTCTTGATTCTTAGTAAGCTAGAGGTTAGGGTAACGATTGGCTTTTCCACTAGTAGACTTTCTAAGGCTGCGTCCTTCTAGGCTAGGCCTTTTGGTAAAGCTGCTAGCGTAGCTAGGTTTTATGTAATTGCAAATACTGCATTAGAGAGAGCTAGCAAAGCCTTATTGCTTTTCTATGCAACCTTAGCAAGTTGCAGGTGTGGCAGTTCTAGCAAGCCTAAGGCGACTGCCTTGGTAGCGTTAGTTAGGTTAAACTTTACGCTAACTGTGTTGAAAAGAGTAGCAGTTAGGCTAAAGGTTTGGATTAAAAGCAAGGCTGGCAGTCTAAGTGCAGCAGCGTATGCCAAGGAATTAACAGACTAATTAGTCAGGCTGGTTAGTCTTACACTTAGGGCTGCAGCAGTTGTAGCTAGGGTAGTAGCTATAGCAAGCGCTTAGAGACTAAAACTTAACAATGGAATAGCTAGGAAAGCTAAGTCTTTAGTCTTTGCAATCCTTTTGATTTAGGCATTCTTTAAGATCTTTAGCAGTGCGTTGGTTAGATTGACTAGAGGTATACACTTGCAGGTTTTTAAGTCAACTAGCATGTTGACTGCAGCTAGGTAGGTTGCGTTGAAGGTGTAAGACTAGTTGCTAGGCAGAGGCTTCTAGTTGACAGCTACCTAGGCAGTCTAACTAAGTTGAATTACAACTGCCTATCAATTGGTTACCTTTTAGGTAACTAGGTTGCCTTTCTTAATTATTGCAATAGGCATGCCAAAGCTGTTATGAGAGGCAAATCAAAGCTTATCCTTGGTAAACAGCATGTTAGCGCTGTAAGGCTTTAAAAAGCCTATCTCTAACAAGGCTTAGGGCTTTAGGTCTTGGCAAAGCTATGCCTAGGCGGTGAATTTGGCGATTCTAGGGTTGCTGTTGCAGACTATACTAGAGGCGTAGAAGGAAAAGGTAGCCTACTGCGTTAGCTTGATAGACCTGCCAATACTGTCTATAGCATTTTTGCAGTCTTTAACCTTTAGATTAGAAAGGCTTTAGGCTTATTCCTTGTCAACCAATAGGTTACTGCATCTAATGTTAGCGTAGATATTAACTATATCACTAGCTTAGGCAGCTTTCTTAGATAGTGCTACCTGCAGCTATAGGTAAGTGTATTCTTTAAAGGAGTTAATTGACAGCTTAGCTAGGCTAGTAGCTGTGATTATGTCTCTAAGATACGCTGTTAAATTAGTCTTGACTGCTAGCTTAGGTAGATTGGCAGGTGCGGCTAGCTAAGCTAGTTGACAGCTTGTTTGCAAGTGCTAGAAAAGGTTGTTGCAGCTACCAAAAGTAGTTTTGCAAATGCTGCAGGTCTAGCATTTCTTGACCTAGGCTATGGCAATGTAGCTAGAGTTGTCGCAGGAGTTGACAGATTGCTAAGACTAGTCTAATTGGGAGAAGGCTACTAACTTGTTGTTAGAGAGCTTTTAAGCTAGGTTAGCCTTGTTATGCTAGTCAAAGCGTTTGCAAGTATCTTGATTATCGCAGTTGCTATGCAGATTACGCTAATTATAGCTGCAGTTCCTGTCCTAGGTGTTACTATTGCAAGGTTGGTTGCAAGGCTAAGTATAGTCCTTATTGCAGTTTTGATTGCAGTTGTAAGAATTTGAATTGCCTTTCTAATTGTCCTTTTGGTTAGTATGACAGTTGTTGCGCTAGTTGCTACACTAGTTATTGCGCTAGTTGTTATGCTAGTTATTGCGTTAGTTGTTACAGCAGTTGTTACATAGGTAGTTAGACTAATGCTAGGAAGACTTGTCATACCAAGTATTGGCTTTAATCTGCAGAAGTGGGATCTTCTTTTCAATATCCTGCAGGAAGGTTAAGTAGTTAATGCTCTCTTTAAAGGGGTCGATTAGGTTCTAAATAGCTTAATCAAATCCTTCCTATATAGCAGTGAAAAGGTTATTGTCTGCTTGCTTTCCAATAGCCTTGGCAAGGCAGTGCTAGCATTATATATACTAGCATAGGCTGCTGTGATCTTTAAAAAATTTGTGCAGCAAGAAAGACACAGCCTTAAGCTTCTAAAGGCTTGTTATTTGGTTAGGCTTAAAGCGCTTTTGCAAGTCTGTAATAAATCAACCTAGGTTGCTTTTAAAAGCATTGCAATTAGCTAGCATAAGCTTGTTAGTATACCACAACAAGGCTAGGCTGTAGAGTAGTGTTAGGATTAGGCTTGTAAAGGCTGCTTTATCCTTTGCCTTCTAAAGGACTTTTAGTTGGTTAAAGAAGGCAAAAACGTTAGTGTAAACATTTAACTTGCCTTTAGTAATCATTCTATCCTTATTAGGATCCTTTATATCAAGGTTAAATATCTTAACATTGTCTTTCTTCAAATAATAGCTAGAGTAGTTGTTGGAAGTGCTAGCTAGAGTAGTAAATTGCTCTTGTTGCTAAAAGGCTAGGCTACTTTGGTTGTGAAAGGCTAGGCTTTCTTGGGTGTAAGCTAGAGTGCTGCAAGGGTTTGACTAGTTGTTAAATTGGGTCTGCTAAAAGCTACCACGCTAATCAAGGCAAGATTGGCTAGGGCAAGGCTAAGTAGTTGACTAGCGTTAAGCCTAGTTAGCTATATCAAGGCGTTTCTTAAAGCAATCTATATGCTTAGAGAAAGCGTTAATGTAGGCGTTAGACTTTTTAGCTTAGGTTACTAGAAAATCTAGCTTCTTTATAATCAAGTTGTTGCAGTTAGAGGTTAGAGGCTTAGGTTCTTTTTCCTTGTTGTTAGGGAGGCAAAAGAAGTTAGACTTGCGCTTTAACTTAGGCTTTTAGGAATTGTCGTATAGGTTATTCCATATAAAGTTGCCTGCTTTAAAGAATCCTAGAAATTGGGTCTTCCAACCTATTATGGTTTTGTCGACGTTGTTTAAAGCTTTAAAGCTTGGAAAGGTGTTTTAAAGCTTAGGATACACTCTAGAGATGTCAATACCTAGGTTAAATAGCCTCTTATTGTAGTAGCCTTTCTAGATCTTTGCAATATCTTTGTCAAATTGGTTGATAACTTTGAATACCTAGAGGTTTAAGGTGTAGTATTAATTGCTTGATTTGCGTGACTAGTTGCAGTCCTAGTGATAGAATTAGGCTGCGACGTGGATAGCTAGAAGCTAGTTATTGATAGGCTTGTTGCGTAGGTTATTGACAGTGTTGTGGTTATTGATTAGTGCGCTGCTGTTGTTAAGGTTCTTGTTCCTGTGGTTAGAGTAGTACTAATTAGCGTCTAGTTGATTATTGGAAGGGTTGCTGGCAAGGCTAGGAGAGTTTCTAGGTTGATGGCAGAAAGGACTACCTAAGTAGGCAAGAGTGGCAGAGTTTGCTGTTGATAGTCTTGCTTGCGTAGGCAAGTGTCTGGCAACTGATTAGGCTATAGTAACTAGTCAGATTAGTAGGTTTAGCGTTAAAGGTAATAGCAATGTGAAAGGCAAAACAATGTAAAAGCAATGTAATACAATGCAAAGAGTTAAGAAAGAAAGGATCTTCTTTGCAAGTAAGTTGGCAAAGAAGGCAGGAAAGTAGTAAATACGCAAGAGACTTGCTAGTAAATACGCAAGAGGCTTGGGTATTTGAAGGTTGGTAAATACTCTAGCAAGTATTTAAATGTTAGTAGGAAGAGGCTTAAATACTTGACAGGTTAGGCTTAAATACTTGACAGGTTTGGTTGAAGCAGGCAAGTAAATAGTGCTTTACGCGTAGATTGGTCTAATCAACGCGTTAAAGGCTTGCATGTAGCTAACGCTATTTGCAAGCTCTTAGGGTGATTTTGGTATTGCTAGAATTAGCGAAAATTGAGGTTTTTGGTAGTTTTGGTTTGTATTATAACTCTAACAAGTATATCCATGCTACTAATTTATAGCGTGTTGGCAGAGAGTTACTTCAATAGCAATCTTGTAATATTGTATGAAGTAAAAGTGGTGTTGATGTTTGGTAGTTTCTACGCAGAGGGCGCGTAGGCTTTGACTAACCTGCGCTGGCGCATAGGCTAGGTCATAGGCTCCTAGAGCCACTTCAAGCCCTGCCCTCACTATCTATTTACAGCCAGTAGAAACTATCTTTTCTACCCTACCAAGCCTCACGCATCAATCTACCTGTCAAATAGCTTTTTCTACTTAACATATACCTTCTTTTTGTTAATCTTAAACAACATTGCATGCCTGCGCTACTTTACTACCACCTTTCTTGCCTACTCTATCACTTACTTTATGCTTTCTTATATCTACTGCAATATTACCTTGTCTTTGCCAATTAGCTTAACCATGCTGCGCAACTAGGCTAGGTCTAAACCTTTCAAATGCATTAGCTAACCAATGCAGTCTAACTACCTGTTTAGCTTAGCTTTCTTATCGCCTGCCTTAATCAACTGCCTTTTTGACTTAAACTATGCTATCTAGATTGCATAGATTTGTATTAGCTGCTTCTTTAATATCTCTGCACCTACCTTTGCTACCACTACTAGCTTGCTGCCCTAGCCAACCTTAAACTAACTGCTTCTAAAGCCTAACTGGAAAAATTGCTAACAATGCATGCCTGTTATCTATAGCACAATCTACTCCTGCTTTGCTTTTTTCACTACATTACCACCTTTACTCTAATCATTTGCCTATCTATAATCATTCTAGCAATGTTGCTGCATCTCTCTTACCTCTATGCTGACAAAGTTGCATTGGTTGCATTTTAAACCAACAACTAGTGGCTTAATAAACAGGATAGGTAGGATGGTAGGTAGCAGAAACTTAAACTCTTTTAACTTATCCTAGGTTCTTGTAATGTCTAGGATTTAGCTTATCAATTCCGCAATCCTTAACTGTTTGCTAGGCTTGATAGACTTATGCTTTGCTTGCAAATAACTAACAATCTTGCCTGCCATGCATCTAATTCCACACTTGCATATTAGAAACAGGTATTTAGGCAAACAAACAAACAGCTCTATAGTAGTTTAAATGCATGTCTTGGCTAACTACTAAATGGTTACAACTATAGCCTTACACTACCATTTGCCTCTATTTACCCTAGACAATAGGCTAATGCGTTGTTAGCCTCTATAACGCTACACTAGCTTAGGTAATGCTAACAAACAAAACCTACAGCTTTTCCCACCTACAAGCATTTTACTAACTTGAAAATAGCACCAAAGATTTCGCTTGCATTTAAGCTTTATACGCATACTGATTTTGTCAATTTTACCGTTGAAAATGTCTACAAGCTCTGCCTTTTGTTTCTCTACAAGCTCTGCCCCCTGTCTTCACTAGCGCCATTTCAAATTACATGACGTTTTCTTCAAGCACAGCCTGTGCTCGTCGCTGTATTTGGGGGTAGGTAGGCTTGAAAAATAAAGTCTATCTCCCTATTTTGTAAGGCAGAAAAATAAAGTCTAGAAACTTCAAATGGGAATGATAGGAGTAGGGCTTCATCTGGCAAGGCGGTGATGCCTAGCGCGGCCATGTCGGTATGCGAACCGCTATCGCGGTCAGAGATGGTGATGTGGAGCGAGTGCGTCTTGTCGTCAGAGCGCTAGCAGTATGAAAGGGCTAGGAATGGACAAGGAGAGCCAAGGGACGTTGTGAAAAGACGGCATTGCAGCGGTGCGTCGTACTCTGCCGAGGGGGAATCAGGCTTCTTTGCAGGGTAGAGTTCGACGAGACGCATGTGCCCGTCCAATGAGGGCAGTGGGACCCTCTCGTAACTAAACGGGGTCGTCATCATCGCCGCGAGATTGATGCAACGTCCAAGATCCTAAGGACGGGATCACACCACAGCGGTTCGTTATCGTCGCTGCTCATGTGCGGAGTACGTGTGCGGCTAGATTTGGAGGCCATGCCCGTGTTAGGTAGCATATCGTTGTCATAGCTAAATACAGCTGCGGCTGAAAAGGTAGCGGAACCGAAGGTTTTCGGTCGAGAGGGGTAAGCAATAGTCACCGCTCCCTGGGCTGCTCCTTTCTTTCTCCTATTTGATTGGATGTAAATATTTCTCAAGCCCATTGCGCAATATCCGTTAATGGGATTCTGCCGTTCGCCTCTCTCTCCGTGAGTGTAGTAGGAGCTTAGACTAGTACCACTAACTAGACAAGCCGAAGGGCTTCCACAGGAAGGCCCTTCCAGTCTGGCTGTTTCTCCGACGAAATAATCTTGATGCAGGTAATCATATGATGCAGCAAGTTTCTCTGTCCATAGTCTCTCTTTAGCAGGATTTCGTTATAATTATTCATGTTCAGGCTCTCTCCCCTCAGAACGCTCTTCGCCATTGTCAAGTGTGCGATTGGGTAAAGGGTGGCAACGTGGTAAAGAGGGCGAAGCAGGAGCAGGTCGTGCCGTGGACGACAGGCGTGCGATCCAGTCGCGCGTGGCATGATTGCCGTGTCGCAGGGTTATGTCCCGGGGCAGGAGGATCCACCCCGGGCCGACGACAATGGCAGCGTCGTCGGGGGGGTGGTAACAATAACCTCGCATGACAGTGCGTGAGCACCCCTAGGGTCATGCCGCTGTCTAGGACGTGACTTGATCTACTCCCAGCCACTAGGGTGTTGCCACCCCCCATGACAGTTACCCAGGCCAGTTCCAGCCTCAACGCTGCCTTCCCAGAGGAGGTCAATCACCGCACTAGATAGAGCACTATATATGGCCAATCATGTCACGACAATTCGGGACAAGGTCAGTCGCCAACTGCCCCTGTTGTCAGTCGTAACTACCCATGCTATCAATCGCAACTTCCCTACCAATATTAGTCGCAACTGTCACCGCCATGAGTCGCAATTACTGTTGCTATCACTCGCTATTGCCCTCAGGCTTCCGAGCCCAGACAATCCTCTGCCGGTAATACACGTGGTGCTTCCCAGACCGGAGTTCCCGCCGAACCTGGGCCGCGTAGATCAGACTCTGCTCCTTGGTCCAGCCCAGCTCACTGGTTACGAGCAACATAAATCCTTCGACGTCCTGCGTCAGGGCCAAATGTGCGTATCTTGCAAAGACTTTAATTAGAATCTCTCGCTTGCGGGCTTTTGTTTGGAGGGTTGGGGTTTGGAACAAAAATACCTTCCAGCGTCGCGCAAAACCGGGTCTTGAGGCCAGCCTCCAATTGGGGTCTGCCGCATCTCACTGTGGTTAGATAATCATTATTATTCTGGGCTTGGATAGGGGGTTGGTACTCACCTTGATATCCTTCTCTTCGATGTCAATGAACCCAGCCTCTTTCATCGCCTTCTTCTGGAGGCCGCTGGTGACTGTCGTGAACGGTCGCCCGCATCTGCGCCCGTACTCAACAAAGAGTTTGCCCCACTGCCCAATCGCATCTGTTTCCTTGACTGTACCGTCGTCGCTCTCCATACCAGGCGTCGCCTCATAGCTCTCAACGTAGCCACCTGGTTTGCAGCACCGGTATGCTTCCTTGAAGAGCTTTCCCCAGTCATCAATGCTCCCGTTCAGCCAGCGGCTATGGATGTAGTCGAAGGAATCAGATGGAAAGGTCCAGTCTTGGGTGCAGTCCTCAATCTCGCTAATGGAAGAGGTTCAATATGGTAAGCTTGACATCACATGGGCATTCTATATTCTGCAAGTAACTTACAACTTCAAGTTTGGCGGGATCCAGGAAGGCTGGATGGGAGAGATGTCCGTCCCAATAACCTCGGTAGTTGGAAATTCGTCAGCGAAGTCACTGTGTCATTGGTGAGTCCCCTGCCTGCACGACTAGAAAGAGACAAAACTCAATACATAGCCCAAATCCCTGGAAGTCACCGTGTCAGTCGAGAAACATGGAAGTTTATACGGATTGTGTTATCAAACCTGTTCCGGTCCCAATGTCGAGTGCTTTCTGCCCAAGCTGTTAGCCCAAGTGGTTCAGTTCTGGCCTTGGTCTCGATAGGGCTAGATTTCTAACGGCAATATCCTTCTTCAAAGGAGCCAAGTAGAGCTTGTTGTCGATGGCGAGGGTGAGAGAATGGTGGCTAATGTCACATGTTAGCATAGTCTCTCATCTTGCGCAAGAAATGCAGTCTTGCTAACTTAATGTCCAATGACTCGTTCTGCTTATCATCATTCAATCCCCTGTCATACAAGTCAGGTCTATGAACTCCATTAAGAGCTAGATGCTGACATGGACGCATTGAACTGACCAGTACTTGGCGTTACCCCGATCGCTGTAGTAAGTTCTTCCTTGGATCGTCCGGTACTCCAGGATGCTGGACGCGACAGACGCGGTTGACGAGGCATTGTCCCCGTCACCAAGTGAAGAGTCTCCGTCTTCATCTGGAGGGAGGGCCTGAGAATTGTCAGCAAGTCCAATAGACGATCGTCATGAGGCCAATATCCAACCTGGGCAGCTTGCTGCCAGTAGTATCCCGGGACGATGCCGGTTACCGGGTCAGCTGCGAGGGATGGTCCAGGACCTCCCTCCTGCTGCACGGAGCTCTCGTTCGTGGCCATTTTGAGACTTATCAGCGAGCAAAAAGCTAATTGAAATGCAAGAACTTGCCAGGAAACATTGAGCTGTTAGAGGAGGGGGTTGCGTGGCGTTAAGTCTCTCCCCGAAAGTGCCCCCCGAGCGGGGCAGTCACCTCATCCGTTTCCTGTAGCCTATGCTTAGAGCTGCAGTGCAGGGTCTTGGGCCTCTTCCGATTTGCCTCTCTCTTCCCGTCTCTGTCTAAGAAACATGCAAGTGAACCGTTGGTTATGCCTTGCATTGTGCGCTACCAATCAACTGTCATGTAAACTTGCAGGGGCGACATATAACGTGGGGGATGTAGTGTAGCAAGTACCACCCCCCACCACAGGTATCCACCCACTCCTCGCCGTCCTCGGGCCATGGCCATGCTTGGCATGAATGCTGTCGATGTCGAGGGTGAGCTGTCATACTGTTACTACTGGATTACGCCGATATGCAGAAAAAATGCCCGTGGCGGAGAAATTTCCTAGCCCGTGCTTAAGCGATGGATGTCCCATGCTATGCCCTTGCTCAAAGCCCAACCCAAATCAGCAACCCCATCTACAGACCAAATGCTATGCGCTAGACGACATGCAATGAAAGTTGACTCAATTTCTAAAGAACCGTTCGGTCGATAATCCCGCAGTGTCGCCGCCACAGGCCGACGGGTTGCCAGTAGACCCCAATTTGCGCGTCTACGACAGGTATATCTGTCAGGAGTGCAATGCCCAGACTATGAATAAGACTAGGCATTAGACGTCAGCTTGTTCGAATGCTTACGGACGAGTGGTGTGACAAATATTTTCACCGTTGACGTCGACGACACACGTCCAGAGCTGCATATAAACGCTGCCATTCGCCAATGCTTCGCGGGAGGGGACCAAGTTGATTAGCAGACCCCGAAAATTTTCGGTGTTGAGGTCTGGAAATGGCAGAAGCTCGATATCTGTGCCAACTCCATCCTTAAGGCAGCCCCGGAGGCAAAGCACGTCCATCTTTATTCCTCTGGAAATACCGCCGTCCTTTGCGGCTGGGCATACGGATCAACCTTCTCGGAATTGGGAAAGGTACATGGCGATAGTACCGACAAACCATGTCCAGCGCGTGCTGACGGGAATACCCAGCTTCAATCGCTGACCATCAAGATACATCCAAGTATAAGGGTGAAAGAGGCTGTTCATTTGGTGCTAACAGCCTCCAGAATCCCGCGGACATGGAAGACAGCAGCAAATACCAGGAGGAGTTCAAAGCATGTCTAGCTAATCAGTAATTACCCAAGGCTTCGGCGTAACGTCGTCGTGGGGTTTCACAGCGCTCAGGGAGCTCAGAGCGCGGTGGTTTCCAGCAGAGAAAACCAGGACATTGCTGAGGTCGAGTGAAGGCTCACGCCCCGCCTTCGTTGGACTCCCGGGCGCCATCCGGACTGTCTCAGCAACAAAGTACGGCGAGATGTCCGGATTAAACCTCTTCTCAGAACCTGGCTTTCTTCTGCCGGGAGTTGAGATCCGCGTCCCGGGAGGCAAGGAGGTCGGCGGCAGTTCCTTCTCCACGGCCTACGTGGCTGGCCTGGCCGCGGTGATGCTTTGCTTCCTGCGGGCGCACCTGGAGCTCAGAGGCGAGAAGCTGGAGCGGCAAAGGCGGCTGGAATTCGCCAAGTCCATTGACGGCATGAAGACCATTTTCAAGCTCTTGGGCAGAAAGGATGCAAGCGACAGGACAGAGGGAGGGTTGTTCCCCCGGCCCCATCTCAAATTTGAAGGTGGGGCTATTGTGGGGACCTGCGGTTCCATTGCGGACCGCCGGTTAAGGGAGGAGTCATTCGTGCTGTCCTGCTGGGCGGTCGCATCATGTGCCCAGACGTGACGGATCCCTGATCGGCCAAGCGGCTCGGTGCTGCTGGGAGCCCCCCCCCGGGGAAAATCGGGTCTTGTTGAGGCCTGACGGGACGGAGCACTCGGTTAACCGTCTCACGATCCCGGCTTTCTGTAGCGTCACCTGAGCGAACCGCAAGGTTGGGCATTGCATATGGCCAGTCCTTCCAGTGTCTGCTATGGCTGTGACCCGTGCCGGAATTCCGTCAGACCATACACAAGTTTGCTTGCCGCACGTGCCGGGGAGGCCACTGAGACAGAACCTGACGAAAACCAGAGCAAATAGTCACCTCACAACTTCAGCCTCACCCGACTAGTGATTGCTGGCCCTACCTTACGGAGTCAAAGTTCCGGCCGGTGCGCTGCGCTAGCAGCCAATGAAGCTAGTTGCGAATCCAACAAGGCCCTAGTGGTATTGTCCTGAACGTTCAGGCCTGTCCTAAACAGTATAGTGCGGCCAGTATACAGGCCATTCCTTCCAGCTGAAGAACCGCCTGCGTCATCCAGGCGCTATTAGCTATGAGCAAAAAAAGCTTAGGCCTCTTGGCCGAAAATGACAAGGGCGGGCCGAGGCTGGGCGGGAGGCTTCCAGACCGCCTGCAAACGAGTGGGTATTCCTAACGAGCCTATGATATTGGCCCCGCCCCTGAATTATCTAGCTACATTAGGTTGCTCCACAGCACCGAATAGGAAACGCCAACTAATGAACCACACAAAACAGTGGTTATTCTAATCTCGTATTCATGCAGTGTGGAGAAAGCTCTCAATATTGCCAGTTGGCGTATGATACCACGCGGCAGACTGCAGACTGTTCGGACGCATAGGGACTAGCCAGCCGCACGTTTTGGGCTGATAGCCCTGAAGGCCCGACATAGCAGAACTTTGCCCTGTTACAAATCAGCTGAATGCTGCGCTTTGGACACCCCAGATGATAGTCGCGACCGTAGGCAGCTAGCCACCCCCAATCAAGAAGCGTGCTTCTGGTAAACTTAGCTCTAAAGGGAACAGTGACATCGGAAACCTTCACCCATTCTTCTCTCGCGAGCGGAAGCTATTGACGATAGTGATAATGCACTTGGCTAGGTACAGGCACCCGGTAGCCACCGGAGCTAGACTGTAGCTGGGACGGAGGAGGGCGCAAGAAAACAGTATCATCTAAACCTAAAAAAGGGTTATATATGAACCGCGTCGCCTCTCCTCCCTTTTCCCAAGACAAGGGAATCTCTTCAACTCTTTCTTCCCCTCCTTGAGTCCCACCTCTCCTCCTGTGCCACTTTTCTGCACCGGTTCTCCTTCCCTGAGAACGTATAACCTAGCCTAAAATGCGGGCCAGTGTTGCTTTCCTCCCCGCCCTCGCGGCAGTAGCCAGCGCTTCTCCTCTGGTTGCTCGACAGGATATCGATTTTGAGCTCGTCGATTCTGCTCCTGACCCCCCGACTGCGTCTATCCCCATCGGAGCCACAACTCAAGCAGTTACCTACAACTTGGCCAAGGCCACAGCATCGGCCACCGCGAGTCCGCTGCCCGTCGAGAAGCGCAATCTGAAGGTGCGGAACGCTTGCGACCCCCAGCCAACTGGATCCGGCCCGGTCCCGGTCCCGGATACGGCCAGTGCCTTCCTCGCCTACGCATCATTCTCATCCCTGGCCTCCGCCGCTCCTACACCGTCCGGATACGCGAATACTTTCACAAACCTCCAGGGCAGCTCCGGCGCATATGGGTATATGGGACTGACGACCCTCGACACTTACGATCCCGCCCTCTGTGCTAGCAAATGCAACGCAATTACCGGCTGTGTCGGCATCAACATTTACTTTGAGCGTGACCCCACTGTCGATCCCGGAACCGGTTGCCAGAATCCTCCATCAACCACAGTCATCAAGTGCACATTCTGGGGCGGATACGTTGCTGCCGAGAACGCCGTCAACACTGGCCAGTGGCGTAATCAGTTCCAAATCGTCATTGCTGGTTCCAATGGCTATATGAGTACCGCCATACCGTCAATACCAGGTTACACCGGAGTGTCGCTGGGGAACAATGCGATCAATGCTCCCCTGGATTGTAACGGAGCCAATACTTACATGGGCTCCAAGATTTTCACCACCAGCATTTTCGACCCGAGCTTGTGTGCAGCGGCTTGTGAGTCGCAAAGTGCTTACAACACTCGTCATCCGCCCTCCACTGGCAAGCCTGCTCTTTGCAAGTTCTTCAACACGTACCTGATGGCCGAAAACGGAAGGCCTCAAGGACAGTACTGCGCCATGTATACTGAGCCTTGGGCTGCTTCGTATGCCACTAACAGTGTAAGTTTTGGAAGCTCTGTTCGTTGGCGTCTCCTCTCCTCCGTCTCTAATTAACCTGCAATTAATAGGGCCAATACCGTGGCTCCGATCATTACACCATCGGCTATAGTTTCGCTTATTCCAACGTGACCTCGCCAGGTCGCCCGGTCTGCCCCAGTGATATTGCCTATCTTAAAACTGCCGGAGCCGACTTCTGCACGTCCTACATTGGCTACTCTGCACCAACGACGACAGCCGGTGCCACAGCAACTGCCACCACAACTGTCATTACCCTGACGACTGTTACCGATGAAACTACCGTGACCAACTATGTCACCTCCACGTATGCATTCTCAAGCGTCCCCGCATTTATCCGCGTTGAACAGGAGCTAACAAGCCCAGGGCGATCGTCAACGTTCCCCAGAGGCGAGACATCGCTACTCCGGCTTCCATCTCTGGCTGGGAGGCTGCCTCGATCTCCTCGGCATGCTCCCAGGTCGCAACCGGCACCCTCACAACCACCGCGACGTCTACACAGACAGTTGCTACCACTCTTGTCTCAGTCATTACTGAAAAGGGCACCCAGACGGTTATCGCCACCACAACCACGACCACGACGGCCGCGGCCTCTCCCACCAACCTCGTCACCAACGGTGACTTCGAGACCTGCAATACAAGCGGGTGGAGCATCATCGAGAACACCAAGGCAGGTGGTGTTGTTGCCAGCGCCGTAGCGCCACAGACTGACTCGACCGGCAACGTCGATGGAGGAAGCTGTTGCCTGAAATTATTCTCGTCCTACTACGAACCATGGAACGGGAAAACGCACATGACATTTGGACAGGCGTTGGCGACTACAAGGGGAGTAACTTACCGCGTGTCGTGGGAAATGTTGGGCTCCGGCGGCGACTCGAACTACTGGCAAGTGGCGATCAACAACAAGGCGCCGTTCGCGTCGGGAAACACTGGCGGCGACAGTTACACGTGGAATAGTTACACGGGCACTTTCGTCGGCACCGGGTCAGACACCCTGATTATCACTGCTCAGAGCTCCACCTGGGGTATTGCAGCTTGGTACTATGATAACTTTGTCATCACACCATCTTGATTTTCTGTCTAGCAAATTTTATGTACTGGTTAATGAGCTGCTTTGAACAATGGAAGCCATTGTTCTGGGGACAACTTTGTCGTGGAGCTTCATGTTTGCGTCTTGGGTGTCGTCAGTTGTCATCGACATTTAAACACCAGCCTGGAGCGTTGCTGGAACAGATCAAGCAACTCTCGGTAGACTTACACCTAATTAATTGAAGACGTAAGTGACTGAGGGCAAGACTTGGCCAGCGTTTTCACCTGGATATTCGAGATCCTGGGGGTTGATCCGCTCTCTCGGGCCGAACGTTTTGTATTCATTTGCGAACCCCTATCTGTGCTTGGGTCGTTTGGCGCGAACATAACTTGGCACCCT
Organism: Phialemonium atrogriseum; assembly: GCF_030411735.1. NCBI lineage: Eukaryota > Fungi > Ascomycota > Sordariomycetes > Cephalothecales > Cephalothecaceae > Phialemonium > Phialemonium atrogriseum. Next base: position 230,989 of record NW_026848176.1, on the reverse strand, counting down.
TGTTTATTACCTTGCTAGGAGCACTCTGGGGAACTCTGTGGGCCATTGCTACTTCTAGAAATGCGAAGGGGGCATCGAATGGAGAAGAAGCAGGAAATGCTGAGGAGAGTGGGGCAAACAGCACTTCGAGGCAGTGGCTTAATTAGTTGGCTGCCAAGGCCCGGAAGGATGGGAATCCTGGGAAATAATTCTCCCCTTACGCATGGGGTATGATTCGGGGAACGCGGGTTGAGCCGGAAAGCGGTTTTCTTGCATTCAATTTCTGCAACTTATGACCAGCGACTCATGGGGGGTGCAGCAGCTACTGCACAGTACCATCACATGAGGGCCAGGCCCGGCCCGGCGGGGTTAGCATACAACATCGGGATTGTGACGCCTACGTCTGTCGCACACCAAGTCTTTTGGGAGATAACCCCAGAAAAACCTTGGCTTTATTGAACCTAGGAGGTACTTCAATCCAGCAGTCATGTTGTTCGAGCAGGACCGACGCCTTGTTTACCATTTCGATGCCGAACAGGTTTGGATCGAGCCATGGGGTGAGAACGCTCTGAGGGTGAGGGCTACCAAGGCCAGCTGCATGCCCGACGAGGACTGGGCGCTGCAGAAGCCGGCGTCATTCGTGCCTCAAGTCTCGATCGGTGCGGACACGGCTTCTATCACGTGCGGCAAGATCAAGGGCGTCATGTCCAGGGCTGGGAAGCTGTGCGTGTTCAACTCAGACGGCAGGCTCTTGCTCGAGGAATACGTCCGCAACCGGCGCAACCAGCTTGACCCGAAATGCAGCGCAATCGAAGTGGAAGCGCGAGAACTCAGGCCGATTCTCGGCGGCGACTATCATCTCACAGCGCGATTCGAGTCTCTCGACCCCGCGGAGAAGATATTTGGGATGGGCCAGTACCAGCAGCCTCACCTCGACCTCAAGGGCCAGGACCTAGAGCTTGCCCATCGCAACTCGCAAGCAAGCGTACCATTCGCCCTCTCGTCCTTGGGCTACGGCTTCCTGTGGAATAACCCAGGCATTGGTCGTGCTGTTTTCGGTAAGAATGTCATGACCTTCGAGGCATTCTCGACCACAGTGCTTGATTACTGGATCGTGGCGGGAGACACCCCGTCCGAGATAGAAGAGGCATATGCTCGGGCAACGGGGACGGTACCGATGATGCCCGAGTACGGCCTCGGGTTCTGGCAGTGCAAGCTTCGATACCAGACGCAGGACGAGCTGCTCGATGTTGCTCGGGAGTACAAGCGGCGAAGCCTGCCAATCGATGTTATCGTCGTCGACTTCTTCCACTGGCCGCGACAGGGCGAGTGGAAGTTCGATCCGGTGTACTGGCCGGATCCAGGTTAGTGAGACATAGAGCAGCGGACCGTGCAGGGTTTCAGACAGAAACCATAGTGCTGATAACTGGTTTGATGCAGACGCAATGGTGCGGGAATTGAAGGAGATGAATATCGAGCTGATGGTATCCATCTGGCCCACGGTCGACAAGAAGTCGGAGAACTTCCACGAGATGCTGGAGAATGGCTACCTTGTCCGCGTCGACCGGGGTATCAGAACCACAATGGACTTCGAGGGGGACACAATATACTTCGACCCCACGAACCCCGCGGCTCGCAGGTACGTCTGGTCCAAGGCGAAGCAGAACTATTACATCAAAGGCATCAGGGTCTTCTGGCTGGATGAGGCCGAGCCCGAGTATGCGGCCTACGACTTTGACAACTACCGCTACTACCGGGGGCCCAACCTCGCCATCGGCAACATCTACCCCCGCGAATATGCCCGCACCTTTTACGAAGGCATGGCAGCGGAGGGGCAGGACGGCGCTGTCAATCTCCTTCGTGCCGCCTGGGCCGGCAGCCAGAAATTCGGGGCTCTCGTGTGGAGCGGCGACATTGCGTCTTCCTGGGGCAGCCTCCGCAACCAGCTTGCTGCGGGCTTGAACATGGGCATCGCGGGCCTGCCCTGGTGGACGACCGACATTGGCGGCTTCCACGGCGGCGACCCCAACGATGAGAGATTCCGGGAGCTTTTTGTCCGCTGGTTCCAGTGGGCCGCCTTCTGCCCCGTCATGCGGCTCCATGGCGACAGGGAGCCGAGACAGCTCCAAATTGGCACGACGGGCGGTGCGACCTGCCGGAGCGGCGCGGCCAACGAAGTCTGGTCGTATGGGCCCGACGTTTACGGCATCTGCAAGAAGTACATGTTTATCCGAGAAGACCTGAGGGACTACACGAGAAAGCTGATGAGAGAGGCGCACGAGCGCGGTACGCCCGTCATGCGGCCGTGCTTCTACGAGTTCCCTGACGATGCGGTGTGCTGGACGATAGAGAGGCAGTACATGTACGGAGATCAGTACCTGTGCTGCCCTGTCATGGAGCCTGGCCAACGAAGGATGTCGGTGTATATGCCCTCTCTCGTCAAGGGCCGGTGGAAGGCATTTGCTCGAGATACCGTCTATGATGGTGGATCCGTCGTCGAGGTCGATTGCCCATTGGACGAGATGCCGGTGTTTCTCAAGCAGGACGTGGAGTAATTGTAATTATGAATTAGTTTAGCAGGCTAAGGTCGGGGGACTTGGTCAAGCTGGAAAGAGGCTGCTGTTTCCACTTGCTCGATGATTCCAACATAATAGCAGACCTACTTCCGAGAATGTTCTCCAGCAGGGTTAGCAAAACAGACAGCGTCATGGAGTCATGGCGGGTACAGGTCTTTTATGATCGACAGACTGCCCGTGAGGAAGGATGGCTTGACTGGCCAAGTGAAGAGCGAGGTGAATTGGTGGCCATGGGCATTTTGGACTTCTACGCCCTCCGCGGTTTTCCACCAGCTCGTAACCGCCGTCGATTTCATTGACAGCATGCGCACAGAGGGCGGGAGCTCTAGTACACCTACACCTCGCTTCCAGTTACCGAACACCTCTGCTGGAAACAGCAGTTTTGACTTTAGTTGTTCTTCGGAGCCACTCTTTGCACACACTGGGGACGACGAGATGGAGCGAGGACAGTGCGGCCTTAACTGGCTTGGCTTATCCTGGGTATTTCACGTTCAGGCCGCGACACACTGGATGTCGCCCCTGGAGGGAGCAATATTTGACCCATAATTACCGCAAGTATGGTTTTGCCATATGGGATAAGGAACGGACGAATCTCTTATCGTCCGCGCGTTGCCCATCGGCCATTCCCCCACGGGATGCCGTTCCCCCCGCCCCTTCCTCCCCTGCTTCCGCCTCTCCCAATTCTCCTCCAGGTCGGATCCCGAGGAATATATGCCTCCGATTCCGCATCTTCAGCAGGTGGCTTGTGCCCATACTCGTAGTAAAGCGTCCCAAGAATGACAGCTTCAAACCCCTCCGGCGGCCGCATCTCATCCGGAACAATGGCGAACAGCTCCGCTTCGCTCATGTTAACCCTCTCGCTGTTGTAGGGTGCGGGTCCCTGCTCGAGCCAGTCGAAATCGGCCACAGAGATAGACGAGCGTAGAAACGTGGTCGTGTCATCGACGTAGCTATTGATGGCAAACTCCCTCTGAGACCACTGGCTTACGATCTCCAGTCTCTCGAAATCAAGCCCTGATTCCGTGCATCGCCTTTCCAGGTCCGCGAGGTAGTGCGGGTTGGGGCTCGCCTTGGCCTCGACGACCAGCTCGCCGTGTGGTTCGAAGTCAAATCCGTCCCAGGCTTCCTGGTAGTCAGCGACGATCAAGGCCCGCGCTACGGCCGGCTTCATTGATGGTTTTCGGCGGGCTAGTTCGATATATGTTTCGGGGTGAGCTCTGAGGGGCCACCAGATCTGGTAGGGCAGGTCGTATTCCGAGGTTTGGTCGGTGATGCGGGATAGGTCGTTGTTCATGATGGCGCGCGCATTGATAGCACATTGATAGCGATAGTGGTCGCTATCGGGTTGGAGAGACCACCATTTTGCGAACATGGTGTTGTGGTAAATACCACGCCTGACACACAACTCCTCCACCTGCGACACAAGCATCGGTCGCCTCAGACGCTCGTATCTGTCAATGTCTCCATAATATGCGGCCATTAGGATGAGGACGTCTTTGTCGCCGGCGGGGAGGTCTGTCGGCAGCGGGTTCCACAAGAGCGCCAGCATATCGCTGTTGTCAGGCAGGGGGGTTTCCCGGTCATGCTTACCACAGCTACATGAAGCATTGCGCACCGAACTGAACTCATCAATGCTCCAGTCCTCAGTAATGTTGAAATACCGACGCGCGAGTTCCTCGTGGTCTGAGTCATCTGGGCGAAATTCCCCATGCGACCCCCGTATGTCAGAAGTATTGTGGCTCCGCCCATCGTACCTGCGCCTCAGCCCCAGCAGAGACCGCACCGCAGTATCGCCATTCAGACCATGCTTCGCAAGCAGCGGGGTTTCCAGCGCCACACACCTGGCATAGTCGTCCATGACCCGCCACCTGGCAGGCTGGCTCACGATCAAGTCGAAGATCTCCCGGCTACCGCTGTTGCCCGCATTATCCCGCGCCTCCTCGGCAATCGCGAGGTCTGGGAGGAGATCGAGTTCTCGGTATAGGTCGACGTAGCCGGCCACGGCGGTGGCGCGACCGACGTGGTAGCGCATCTGGGGATACCGTCTTACTAGGGCGCGGTAGGTATCCTCGGTGGCGACATCAGGGTACCAGATGCAGTAAGGAATGTGTTCCGGTTTGTCTATATCGGGAATCTCGTTGCTCATGATGGCCCGCGCATTGAGGGCTCGTATGTGCTCTGGGCCGCAGGACATGGTGCGAAGCTCGGTGGCGAAGCCGTGGTGATGGCGGATGCCTCTGAGAACGCTGCACCGCATGACGTCGGGCAACTGGTCGACTTGCTCGGAAGGAGCCCTCTCGCCGCGCATGGCTGCCACGCAGTCGTCCTTGGTGTATTTAACCGGTGCCTCTCCCCACCCTTTCATGGTTACCGCGTCTGGGTCGTTAAATACCCATGACTTCGGGTTCCGTATATAGGGACGGGGCTCAGAAATGGCGACAGCAAGCTCTGCGTCTACAGAGGCAGCCATATTGTTGTGAGGGGGGTTTTGTGTACTTGAGGGGGTTGGGTTGGGGTGGCACGAAAAAGAGCGAAAGCTCCCTACCTAATTAATTACTAGTTTTATCTTCCACTGCGGCCCTTTCGCCCCACTGTTTTAGACCCCGCTATGAGGCACCGGCGTGAAGAAAGCAATGGATTTTGTCCGTGTTTGGCCAGTTCGTCTATAACTAGTGAACTAGAACCTTGACGGCCGGCTTCCGGAGGAGTGTGGATAAGTCTTGATCAAGAGGCCCGGGCTGTTGGCCTGATTGACCGACATAGTAAGAAGCATGTCAGCGCAATGTCACGTCCCATCCATGCGACGGTGGGGCAACCAAGGGATAGTTCCGGCCGCCGCAGAAGCCGGCTTAGGAAAACAGTCTCCCGGCCCGTACACTGCCCAATAACCTAGCGAGTGCGAACGGACACCATGCATGCTCTCAACGGTCTGGGCCCTCTTTAACGTCACAATATTTGTCCACGAGGTAGCCCAACATGCGCCAAGGCGGCTAGGCGTAGTGGTGGATTGGAAATTAATACCCCATAAGACCTGCACCTATCGGAATTGCCCCTGCGCTTATTTTCTACCTGTAGCGCAATGCAACTTCCCCTGTCTGTGACTGGGGGAGGTTTAATATCTGCCTAGTCTTAATTAGGTACGCCGAACAGCCAAAGGCTCTTGGCCTAGACTTGTTGCTACCGCATAGGTCTACACTAGAACCATGGCTTGGCTTCCTTTCCAAGGTTACATGGACAGCAGCCGAGACCGGCGGTTATTGAGGACTGCCACGATATCGGAAGTCTGCCCTCAAGTATCTGGTCGCTTTTCTCTTTTCCCATCCCGTGCTTCGTCCGTCACTCCCACACCCAAACTTCAGCAAGCAGTCACTCCACCGACTGTCCAGTCGTTGGCAACATCTATACAGCGATGAGAAACTTTGTGTTTCTGAGCCTGCTGCTCCTGGGGTTTGCTTCGTCCTGCGCTGCCGAGTTGGAGCTGGCTCATGCTTGGGAACCCATCTTCTGGCACACCAATTGCCAACTGGAGGATGCGCTCTGTGGCGGTGACAAGGCCAACTGGATCGACCAGGGTTATGCGAGTAGTGCTGGTCGGGCGGCAGGTCAACGATGGACACTTCAACGAGGTAAGCCTAGTTCATTGTTGTCCTCACGTTCGCATATTGCAAAAGAAAAATAGAACAACTACTAATTTCTTAGTTTGTACACTAATTACATCTCGGCCGGCCAAGCCCAGGAGGCGCTGCCATATGTCGAAGGCATCGCTGGGCTAGACGTGACCAATAATCCTCGGGTCCAGAATGTTGCCATTTCGATGTCCCCCAAGACGCTTGTGTACAACTACCAAGAAGATGGCAAGACAAGCACCCGCTCAGAAAAAAGCTGCTCGATCACGTTGACACCTTTGATAGTAATGACAGTAAAAAGATCACCAGCGCCTCGTTCGACTTTAGAAACGAGCGGGCCAACCGCAACCACGCAGCTGTGTGCGCGCTGATCGAGTCGTTCCGCGAGGTGCCATGTAATTAGTTTTGCGAAGTAGCTTTGTATGAATAAGTACCTATCTACGTAGTTAGGTACCTAGATAAATCATATCAGCGGCTCCCTGTGTTAGTGTTCCTCCACCTTCTCAACTAGGTACCTACATAGTACGTAGAGAGGTTGTTTGCCTTGTGCATACGTAGATGAATAACTAGGTGTAGTTTGAAAATACGTATCATACCAAACCGAACCTAGTCTGACCATCTGGTGTAATCATGCTCACCTCCGCTTATATGGTTTGCTTCGGGGCCCCCTTCAGCTCACCCACTTAATGAACCATATAAGTGGGGGCGGGCACGATTATCGCCTTGGCGAAGCTTATTACAGTATGTTGATCCCTGATTACCTACGGAAGTACAGTAGACGATAGACACTATACTTCACGTGACTGACCTAACCCTGGCGAGTTCACAAGAGCTAAAAAAAGTGGGGTGTGTCACGGGTAGGATCACGGTATTGAAAACGGTATCTTCCGTGGATTTTTTTACCTTTTTTTTTTGGTGCGCCCTCAACCGCGATATCCGATAACCATTGCCGCCATCAATCGATACAAGAATGAAGTCCAAATCTGCCACACGAAAGAGAAAGGCGCAGGCGCAAGCCGAGCCTGGCCATAGCAGACTTTTGAAGACAGCTCGGCCTATCTCCCCACCTCACAATGACGAGCCATTCGAGCCGAGAAGTCTCCAGGCTGTTATTTCTGCGGAAGAGCTCGAGATTACAGTCGAGACCCTGACAACACTAGCGCAATACCCTGGCTTGATCAAATCCAAGCCTTGCAAAGACCTCCGAGTCGCGGTCCATGAGTTTCGGCAGGCTTGCACCACGGGCGTTAACGCTGCTGGCACGTTAGCAATTGACACCCAATGAGAGCAAAATCACTGATGACCTCACAGCGGGCACAAACCTGACGGCGAGAATATCCGCTGCACTTGCAGATGGGCAATATACGGAAGCGCGGATTCTGCTTGCGGAGATGCGAATTCGCCGAGAGGAGCCCAAGCTAGGGGCCTTGTGTCGCTGGGTGCGAGACCTCGACGTCATCAGCGGCCTCTCGACACGGCCTGGAGAGGTCAGTCAGGCCACGAACGTTACCGAGCGTTCAACAGAAGACAAGGAACGACTCCGTGTTCTTGACGCCGTCCTCCGCGCTACCGGCCTGGTCGACACTAACGTGAACGCGTTATGCCACTCCCCCACCTCCACCTCTCCTTCCATTGAGGTCCAAGACATATGGGACCTGCGGCCGTCGATGACGCCCCACCAAGTTTACGACTCTGTCCTAGACAAGACAATCTTTGCATCGGCGCCCAGCTCCCTCCCTGACTCTCTGCGAATCATCGAAACCACTGAGGGCCCTCTGCGTAAACCCCCCAATCACCACCCCGCCATTCTTTACACCTCTGCCCCAAATACCATTCCCCTTTCTCCCGAGCCCCCATCTATAACCTATCATCCTCATCCTATCGTCCCCGGTCTGGGCCTGGCGACCAACGTCCTCTCCCCTGCTGAATGCAAGGCCATCATCGCCGCAGGCGAGAGCGTTAATTTTCTTCCCGACGCACCGGTCCGCGAGGACGGCGACGTCAGCGTCCTGGCCCACAACTTCTACTGGATCATCGACACGGCGTTCCACGATGCGCTCTGGTCACGTATCTCGCCTTACGTCCCCTCCGCCGTCAACGGCCGCGTGGCCCGGGGAGTCAATCGACGCTTTCGCGTCTACCGCTATGTCCCCGGCGCCGAATATCGATGCCATATCGACGGGGCCTGGCCGCCTTCCGGGATCGTCGCGGACCACACCTACGTCTACGACGCCTCGCCTGAAGGGAAGAAACAGAGCTCCTTGTTTACTTTCCTGGTCTACCTGAACGACGAGTTTGAGGGTGGGGAAACAACATTTTTCCTACCGGCAGCACGAGAAGGGACGCTCAATGCGTATCCGGTGCGACCTGTGATGGGTGGCGTGGCGATATTCCCGCATGGGGACGCAAAGGGGGCGTTATTGCACGAAGGAACGGGGGTTAGGAAGGGTGCGAAGTACATCATAAGGACTGATGTAGAGTATGATGTTGAGCCTTCAGCAGACGCATAGGGTTACGTGTAGGTAATTAGACCATTCCACAGGGGTTAGCACAAGGCCCCGTCATGGCTCTTGACGGAATGATCGAAGGGTGCTGTCACGGGCGCTGCCATCGCTCACCACCTCTCTGGCAACAGACATATTTATGATCCTCTCCTTTCGCTTGTGCGAACGCCGAAAACACCATGGCAACCCCAGCTGGGACTCGACCACCCGAGGAATCATGTTGCCGCACTTGATGGCAACTACGAGCGGCCTATACCCCTTGGATTTACTGCGTCGGGGCGCGGGGGGGGGGGTGGTTTATGAATAGACTGGGGGGGTCTTTCTGTCAATGTCGTGAAGAGTCGCGTTGCTGTTGCCGTCTGCCCCTTACATACAGATATAGCTAGATAATCAACTCGCCACCCCTACACCTTGGTTTTTTTCATCATTATCAACCTCATCATCATCTTCTTCTTCTTCTTCCTCTTCTGTCTCCTCTTCTTCTCTAGATCCCACTTGTTCCTCTTCGCTTTCTTCCTCAGACGTTCCTTCTTTAGCTGTTGCTATTGACGGAGAGTCGGGCTGCGGGAGGACTTCTTCAAAGTGGTGCTCTTCGTCGTGCACTGTGGACCGGCTAGTGAAACACTTAGGGCAGAGCCTGAATATGCACTTGGTGCAATCCCAGTGGGTGTCAAACGTGACCTGCAGAGAGCGTTAGGAACTGGGACCAATTTACTTGAGGAGAAAAAAAAAAAAAAAAAAGGGCGAAATAAATAAAAGCATGACGAACCTGAAGACAGCTTGAGCAGCTCACACCGTAGCTTGTGAGCATCACCCGAGTCTTCGGCAACCCATCATTCCCCGACTCGTCCTCGTCCTCGTCCTCCTCTCTCTCGTTGCTCTCCAGCTTCCGCTTCTGCTCCGGTGGGACCAACCTAGCGGTCAACTCGTCACCCCACCTATGATAGGTCGCCAACGCGAGCGGCGACCACTTATCATCATTACTGCGTACCGATAGGGCCTTTCCTTCCTTGTCGATCAGCTTGTCCAGCAGCAAGTGGCACTGCTGCGCATCCAAGGGTTTAAGTCTGCACGCCCACATGAGCGGCGTCCACCCGTCGTGATCGACGTGGCCGACCTGGAAGTTCTCTTCCGGCATCGACTCCATCAGCAAGTCAAGCACGTCCACGTCGCCAAACCCAGCGGCAAAATGCACCGGCGACCGGCCATAGTTGTCTCGGACGTTTAGTTCCGCGCCGGCTCGGACCAGTTCCGAGACATGGTCCTTGCTTGTCCTGGTCGCGACGTGGATCGGTCGCCTCCCCAGGTTATCCGCAACGTCCAAGGATGCCTGGTGCTGGATCACAAACTTCAGCAGCTCAATATCGCCTTGTATCACGGCCAGGAGCACGACGCCCCCGAAATTGGGACTGCAGACGTTGATGTTCTCTCTGCGCTCCTCGAAGAGGTACCGCGCCGCTTCCATGTTGCCGCACCTGATGGCAGCTGCGAGCGGCGTGTACCCTTTGTTGTTTACCCCGTTGGAGGGGGCGCCGCTCTCGACGAGGAGGCTCACGATTGACCGCGGGGTTGTTGGGTTCACGTCGTGAAGGACCGTGTTGCCCTTGCTGTCTGCCTCGTCCAGGGCAGGTTTGAACTTGAGCACCTCCTTCAGTGTGTCCTCCCTCTCCGGGTCGCTACCCCAAAGCAAGGATTGCAGCGCGTATTCGCCCTCATTGGTCCTGTGACTCAGATTGGCGCCGGCTTCGAGGAGAATCCTGACACACTCGGCCTGGAAGCTCTTGCAGGCGATCAGTAGCGCAGTGCACGTGTATTCGAAGTGCTTCGTGTTGTCCAAGGTGACTTCAAGGTTGGGCTTGTGTGTCCAGGCGAGGAGAAATCTCAAGCTCTGCGGGTGTCCCCACCGCGCAGCCATCATTAAGACGGTCCCATCCTTCGACTGACTGTCCATGTCCACGCCCTCTTTCAGGAACTCCTCTAGTGTCTCGGGCGAATCGTAGGCGGCGTGCCAAGGCGTCCATCCGTACTCATTGCTCCAGTGGACGTTGGCGCCTCTTGCGAGCAGAGTCTTGACCATCTGGGGTTCCCTTTGGTACGCGGCGGCGAACAGCGGCGACCAGGAGTTTTTACCGACGTAGTTGACGTCGGCGCCCTTGTCCAAAAGCAGCTGGAAGATGTCCGGAAGACTATCCCTGATGGAGAGCACGAGGGGTGTGTTTCTCGGGTCAGAGACGTCGATCTTGGCCGTGTTGTTGAAGGGATTGTCGACCAGGAGCTCGACCAAGTCCTTCTTCTTGGTGGCGATGGCCCGGTTCAGGAGTACGTCCTGGTCTGGGAAGGTCTGGTTGGGGTCCGCCCCCTTTTCAAGAAGCATCCGGCAGATCTCGACATGGCCCCCTTCTGCGGCGAAGTAAAGAGCACTTCCTCGAGTGGATCCAGCCCTTGGGTCTGCGTTGTTCTTGAGCAAGATGCGCACACACTTCTCGTATCCAAGTGCGGCAGCGCGGACAATGGGGATCTTGGGGGAGGAACACTCGCCCCCGTCGTCGTCTGGGTCATCTGGGTTGGCCGGGTAATTGCCGTTGAATTCCGCTCCCCGCCCAATGACGACTTCAAGTGCCTTTGGTCGACCACATTTCACTGCCAAGTCCGCAGCTGAAGACTTGAATTGTTCGTTGCAGTCCAAGTTGGCCTGCTCGCCGAGCATCAGCTCCAATATGGTGGGATCACCGCGCAAAACCGCCAACTCCAACGGCATCTTCCCATCTTTGTCCTTGCCATAGGGGTCTGCCTTGCACCGCATCAGCGACCCGATAGCCTCTTTCTGGCCCCAAAAAGCCGCGATGCTAAGGGCGTTCGTCCTGTCCGACATGGTCTTCTCGTCGTCCAAGTCATGACTGGATTCAGCTACAGCAGAGATGAGCGTCTCAAGGCCAGCGGCGGCAGCGCGATCGAGGATGCGCTCGGGCCAGTGGAAACCCTCCAAGTCTCGTGCCTTGGTGACGAGATCGTCCAGCGCACCCCCTTTTCCAAATGCCGCTGCCGCGGATATGGCATTCCCGAGACCGGCTTCGTCTAATTCGCCGACATGCAGGAGCAGGCGAAGCACCAGGCTTCTGTGGCCGTTGCGAGCAGCCTCGGCAATGGCATCCCAGCAGGACTGATTCCGCTGGGCCCCCTTGTCGTAGTAGTGCGACTTGGATTTGTCGAGACCCATATAATAATACACAGCCAAGTCTTCCAGTCCTAGCATGGCCATGTAAGGGAGAGGGGAGAGGTAGGTCCTCTGGAGTCGTGTGAAGGGGTTCGAGGAGATGTAGTACGCTTCAGCCCACGTATACATGGCGTCTCGGTCCCTGAAGAAAGCCAGAGCCTGCTCACTGGGCGCATCTGCGCCGGCAAGGGCGTAGTGCTTGGCCCAGAAACGAACCGCATACTCGGCGAGACTTGACCGCGGAAGCGCCATTGCACCGGCTTCCAGCCCACCGTATTGCTCGACTGACAGAGTAGCCGCGAGGGTGTCCTGCGCCTCTCGGAGTCTGAGGCAGCGCAGGCAACTCTCTGCAATTTGCTTGTGAGTCTCCCCGGCGTCGTCTTTCGTGCTATCCTGGAGGTCGAAGTTGGCGACGCCGTAGAGCGAGTCGTGACAGAACTTGATATCGCGACCATCCACAACGATCAGGCCACCAAAATACTGGTCGAGGTCGTGCTGCAGGCCAGCGCGGTCAACGTCGGCGACCGACACTTCGCCGTCTTGCGAGAGAGACAAGGCCAACGCTTGGGCAAGCATCTCGAGGGTCAAGGGTTCCGCGGCGTACTTCACCCAACGATAGACAGTTCTTGCCCAGTCTTGTCTCTCGGGGGCTAGAGCCCCGAGGAAGGCATTAACAAGGTTCTGCGGCGTGACGGGAGCCATTTTCCTGAGGACCGCTTCGACCCCAGCCTTTGGGTTCCCCGGCCTGTAGGAGCTGAGCCAGGAAAGTATCGCGCGCCCCAGATATGGCGCCTCCTTACATTGATCCATCAGCTCTCTGATCTGAGACTTGAAGTTGCGATATGTAGGGCGCTTTTCGACAAGACTCGTCATGCTCTGCTCCAGACCGGCCATGTCGGTGTCTCTAGCCAGCTTCCCATCCTCTCGCAGCGCCGGACATTTGCTGAGATCGATGACGGAGGATGCCGGAAGGGTCTTGGTCAGAAAACTGTCCGGGGCACTAGTCGAGATGATGATCTTGTATGGCGCGTCTGTGAAGCTCTGCTCCTTCAGTACACGCTCCAAGAACCACTCTCGCTCTGTGACATCGCAGTGGTCGAAGCAGCTGATGGAAAAGATGAGATTCTCGACGACACCGAAGTGCCTTAGATAACTGAAGGCATGATACAAGTCCTCGAGCGACAACGAACGATATTGTGTTAAGGGTTCGAAGATCTGGTCCAGGTCGACGCCTTCCCAAAAGTGCCAGATGAGATCGTTCAGGAACGTAAGGAGCATGGACGAAAGGTTATTGTACCTGCTGTCTCGCTTGTCGAACTCGAAACAGGCTACATATCTGTTGAGAGTATCGTCATTCTCTTCGAGTAGGTCGAGGTCGTGATCAAGGTAGAACTTCTGGCAAACCTGGGAGATATCGGGTAACATATTATGGTCCTCGCCGCCGTGCAGGTAGAGTATTGCTTGGCCGACAGTCCTCCTGCTGAACTTTGTGTACGCTTCCTGCTTGTTGATCCAGGCGATAGATGGGATCTTTGGTGCGTTGGGGTCGAAGCCCACGTTTGCGGTTCGTAGAGGTGGCATCAGGGAAAGAAATTTGCCCTGGTCCTCAATTAAGCGATAGTTGACTTGTAGGGCTGTAGAGAGCCACGGTTAGAAGTTCATGCTCACGTAGAAGAAGGAGGACATGGATATTGGGGCCACCTACGAAGCCCAGGCGTGTTGAACAACTTTGCGAAAAATGGGATCCAGTTAATGTCGCCACCTTGCTCATCTTCCGGCCGGACCCCATGAATGAGATCTAGGTGGTTGATGGCGCTGCGCCACCTGCTCTGCGTCTCGAATGGGAAACCCATCGACGCGCTGTATCTGGGGAACATTGCGATGAGAGGGGGTGAAGTGGGAGGCTTCTCGGACTCCTCCATCTTCGGCTCAATCGTCTCGATCGTCTCGATCGTCTCGATCTCCGGCTGCGTGTTGTACCGCAACTCTGGCGTTTTCGCGGAGCTGAAAATGTTGACCATGACAGCGCGGCTTGTCAGGCCCAGCTCGAGAAACTGGGTATTGATGGCTGCGACCTGTTCCGCAAGACCCCGAATTTTCTGCACAATGCCCTGCTTTATATCGCCGGGGCCAGGCAGAATCAACAGCTGATGAAGTTGGTCCTCGAGCTCTTCCATCGAGTGAGCCCGGTGCGGAACTCCCAAGAAGATGATCACCGTTGTCAAAAGGGCGATCCGGCTGTAGGACTTGGGGTTCATGGCGGCGTACATGAGGGCTTGTTTCACAATATGGCCCCCAATGTCGTGACAAATCCAGATCACGGGACGATCAACTTCGGTGCTGGGGAGGTTCTCCCTTGCGGACGTGTAGTCGGTCAGGAGCCGTCGAGCCTCCCTCGCAATACCGTCCGGTTTGAAGATATCGGCCTCCTCGTGAGTATAGTACGAGAAGTCAATCTCCCTGATGGTGAGCTTCTCAAATAACTCGTCGTGGACCCACCAGGTTCCGTCTCTTGTCTGCCACGCTGTTTTGGGATCATCTCGTATGCCGTGTACAGTGATGACGCTCGGGGTTTTGATTAGCACCATGGCCTTCCCGGGACTACGGATTTGGGTTCTCACTCACTCGTAGTCGTCGTAGCGAGACCAGCCAAAGCGCCCGTTGATGTGGAGGCCACGGCTTGGAGGCTCCTTCGACCCAGAGAGCGGAGAAGTCGCGGCAGACCTTGGAAGGGGATGGGATTCGGCCGCCTCTCCTGCTTGTCTTCTTCCAACTCTCGAGTGGCTCCGATTGTTGTCATGGCCAATCTGATCCGGCTCTGGCGAACTCGAACCGTGTGCTACAGAGCGAGCCTCGTCCGTCTTCCTCGTCTCTTCTTCTGCCTCTGCCTCTGCTGCCTCTGCCTCTGCTGCCTCTGCCTCTTCTGTCGCTGCAATTTCTGGCTCAGTTTGGTTGTCATCGTCTCCTACGTGTGAGTGAGACATTGATTTCAGCAGCGGGTCAAGAGCTTCGACTGTCTACAGAAAAGATGGGTTGGGTACAGAAGCTCGATCGATTCCTCTTCCTCTTCGCTGGGCTGGTGGGATTTCGAAGGAAGAGCGAGTGGGAATGTCAAGGGTTTCCTAGCCTGCTTCTATTGGTTGGGGGGGGTTTGTGCAGAATGGCCCAGCATCGAATACAGAGTTACCTAATTACCAACCCCGCCCCACCCACCTTTTTTGCACAGCCTCGAACGCTCTGACTGTGTGCCAGGAACCTGGTACCTATGTATCCAGGACGTATCCCATGGATGTACACATGTACTACATCAGGTACAGTACCTAGGTAGGCCAATTTGAACGTGCCAGAGGATGTATGTACTGTACATGTCCCCCCCCCACCTCCCACCAGAAATGAGCAAAAACACTTTTGGTTTATTAATCTCTCTGCAGACTGTCGTTGAAATCGCCTGGCGGGGAGGAGGCAGGTCCTCCCAGATCGGCGTCATGTTTTAGTGCCCGCGACGACGCGACGGGCCGCTACTATTAAATGTGATTTTGCATGTGGGGTCCATTTGCGGGGTCCATTTGCGGGGTCCATTGAATGAAACATGCCCGATCGTCTAGGAATAGATTTTACATTTACATAGGTAGTTATATGTAGGTAGGTAATCATCTCGGACTGCAAACAACCAGCTAAGTGTATCTTGGCTCATTTTACTTCCCCAGCGATTGCCTGATGTTTGAGCGCGTCCACGATCATAGTCGTAGGCGTAACATGGCTGAGCTTCCAGAGATCAACACTGCCCAGCTCTTCAGTGTCGTAGACCATCAACCTGTTTGTGGGCTTCTTGCTCGGGCTCAATATGACGGGATCATCCTCGGGCATCTTCCCGGAGAACTTTTCCAGCACGCGCGTCCATCTGTCCGCCTTGACCTCCAGCTTCGGCACGCACGCAAAGTCTCTATTGTCGCGCTTCTTGACCAGCACCGCCACGCGCAGGGAAGCCGGGACGCCCGCCTCGAGCGTCTTGTTCTCCAGGAGCGTCCACTTGGCGATGCGGTTCGGCGGAGTGTTGCCGACGACGAACTTGCCGCCGCAGACCGTCATGCCGTCCGTCGTCTCGCGGTTGATCGTCTTCTCCCACTTCGCCTCCAGGCTCAGGTTGGCCGCGAAGCTGGCACCCGCGGTTCCGCCTGCGCCCGTGGTGATGCTCTCGGTCTGCTTGCTAGGCATCAGGCGGAAGTTGCCGTCGAACGACATGGACTCCACTTCGGGAGTCTCGCCGTCCGGATCCAGTGCGTCGAACCTGAGCTCGATAGTTGCCTCGGCGATGCGCCGCGCCTTCTTCTGCGGGTCGAATCGGAACTCAAACACCATCAACGTGGCCCAGAAGTCGCTGTCGGCCGACATTGCGCCGTGGACGATGTCCACCATCGTACACCGCATGTCAACGGCTCCCTTGCGCTGTATCACATCGCTTCGCTGGTACGGATCTTTCGGGTTGTTCTTGATGTGGAAGGCGCCGCCTTCATCCCCGTAGTCGAACATGCCCACGTCGAATCCTTCGACATCGGAGTCGACCTCAATGCCCTCGAGGGGAGGGTCGTGTTTGTCTTTGGTGTCGGACATGATTGGGTTGGGACTTGGTTGGATGGACAAGAGGGGTGATCGGTGATCGGGCTCCGGGAGGAGTTCTTGTACTGTACTGTGTACAGAAGCACTGCAGTGCAGTTGTGGGCTCCACCCGACACTACCTAATTAATGCACAATCGACTTGTGCGGAGTGACTTCTTCGGTACGTAGGATGGGAAAATGGCGCATTGCAATGCAACGCTGCGCAAAAATAAGAGAGGGGCTGGCGCACCAGTGCTAATGCAGAGATCCCTGTCAACCAACCTACCTGCTTACCACACAGTACACAGATGTATGTATTTTTGTCATGGCGAGAGGAGTGGGCTCATCTCCCCCCCTCCAAGACCAAGAAACTTGTCAGTTTTTCACCACAAGCACACACAAAAACCAAGCTCGTTCCACAACAATGCCCGACGACTATGAGGACAGGGACCAGGAGCGGGCTCTAGGAGGCTACGATGACAACGACGACGACGATGACGACGACGATGACGAGGAGGAGGATGGCATCTCCAGCCAAACCCCCGAGACTCGGAAGTGGAACAACCTGTTCCGCCAGGCCCGAGAGGAGATTCTGGAGAAGAATGGTAAATTTCAGGATCCCGAGGTTCTCGGTACGTTCCTGAGCAAATACCGAGACGTGATCGGCGAGCCGGTCGAGAATCAGAAGACATCGAGCCTGCTTCACCGCATCGTGGATATGGTCAAGCACAACAACATCAGGTCGTCAGACATACGCCCTCTGGTCCATCACATTGTCAACAAATGCCCCAGTACCCTCCGCGTTGCCAGCAGCAAAGGCGAGAATCCCTTATACCTCGCCATCGGATACAAGAAATGGATGCTAGTCGAATATATGGTGGATGGCTGTTCTAATCCCGAGTACCTCGCTGATGCGATCGCGGGCCCTTGCAAGAGCGATCAGGACAAGACAAGCCTCCACCTCGCTCTGGAGAAAGATCTCCGGCCCCACGTCACCGAGAAGCTCATCAGGGGCGCCAGGGACGATGGTTTGGGGAAGAAGGACAAGGCTGGCAAGACGCCACTTCATTACGCCGTGAACTACGCCCAATGCAGCGACGAGAGGGTCAAAATCATCGACCTGTTCATCGCCCGAGACAAGCACTTGGTCGCCAAGGTTAGGCAGAAGAACCCCAACGAACCCGTGAAGACCTTCTTGGACGAGGAAGACCATAAGAAAGCCTCCGTCTACCGGCAGCTTGCCACGTATATTGCCTCCTCGTTAACTCCGGCAAAGACCTCCAAGGCTGGAGCCGGGGAGGACGGTGGTAAGAAGCAAGTGGGGACGGGGAGGATCGAAGCCGAGGACCAGTCAGGAAGTGTCCGGCGACCAGACCCTAAGAGCGCCGATCGGCAGAAAGATTCAAAAGTGCAGACCGTGCGTGATGGCGTGCGTGGACGCGCCGGCCCCGGAGAGAATGGCCGCCAAAGTGATGACCGCGATCGTGACGCCGAGAGAGGGGACAGGCGAGGACGACAGCAAGAAGAGAAGAGGCGAGAAGAAATGCGCCTGATGCTCCGGGAGAAGGAGGCCCGCGAAAGAGACCCCCGTGGCCGCGACCAAGATGTCAGGAGCCAAGTTCGGGGCAGTCGTGAAGACGAGAGCCGAGACGCACGCGATTTCCGACAAGAGGACACAGTGCAACCCAAGGGGCCCGTTGAAGTCCTCAGGTCCGAGCCGTTGCAGTCGCCAAACACTTCGCTCAAAAGAGCCCCCACGTGGCGGAGGTCGGACGCCATAGGGGAAGCCAAAAAGGAGGGGAAGCCGACTAAGAAGAAGTCGGAGAAAACCGACCCAGAATCCCTGGCCAGGAACTCGAAAGCGATCCTTGCCAGGCTGAAGCTACACTACATGAGAACAAGGAACACAGAAAGAGCCACCACATTCCTGTACGGCAAGAATGTCGAAGGTAAATCAACCATCCGCAGCCCCCTTCAAATAACCACCGCCAACTGGCTAATAATTTAACGTCCATTTGCACTGTAGGGATACACATCTGTTTCGAGTATGATAAGCTCCCTAGGGAGATTAAAGAAGAAACATTCGTCAAGGGCTTCGGGGAAGACCAGGAGAGCGGCATCAAGTTCGACGAGATCCTGCGGCACGTGTCGTTTCCAGAGGTAGTTGTGAAGCGGAAGCCGGGGAGAAACCTCAAGGTCACGGGCGCTGCTGGACGCCATGACATGGAGTTTTTCTTCCAGTGGCTCTATAAAAAGGTATGCAACGTTTTGCTCCCGTTTTCTGGGATGGAAAGGAAACTAATTCCTGCACGCGCTGCATGGCAGGGCGTCCGCCACATCATCAAAGTGACCGTCGACGACACCTCGATCCCGGCCCATGGCGATGAGGCCATCCAAACCTCGCTGGAGAAAATTGTCGTGGAGCAACTCAACTGGAGCAAGGTTGACCTCGACCCCCGCACTATCTGCCGAATAGGTACCAGGCTTGAGAAGGAGCCAGGTAAGTTCGTGGAAGCTCCCAGCCAGCTGACCGAAGTTGCTCTGCGATGGAGTGGAAACAACGCTGTTTTGCGGGCGTGGAGCGAGCGTGAGGGATTGTCCCTGTTGCCTAATCTCTCGAGAATTTATCTTCACATGCCCCCAGTGACGGAAGTAAGCACGGCGCTCTTTAAGCCTCGCACACGGAGAGGTGACTGACTAGCTGACTTGCGATGTTTAGACTTGTGATTCACAGCAATGGGTCAACAAAAACGTTTCCGATTTTGAGGAGCGGCTCAATGAAAACATCAGAAGTATGAAGGCAACCCTCCAGGCTTCTCTGTCGTCTGGGGAGGACGAGATACCCAAAAAAGCCGGGGAAGCGACACCAACCGCGGCGGCCAAACCAGCCGATGAGAGGCCACCTGCAGGAGACAGTAAAGGAGACATGGCACCACCGAAGTCGGTTGACGTTTTTCCGATCACCCAAGCCCCAGTCAAGTCCCAAAGGGCGCCTGACGGCTCCAGGTTCACTGGGGGGGCAACGTCACCGTCCACCCAGAGCATCAACTCGCACCAGTGGCTCGACTGCATGGACACCTTTGCTAGCAAATTTAAGCCCTTCTGGGAGCAAACCCTTGCCGACTTTCTCGCATTCCGCAGCCAGCGTGCTGGAGAGACGGCGAAGGGGTTGGAGAAAGACGTCGTGGTGGCTCTGATTGATGACGGCGTGGATTCGTGTGACGACGACTTGGCTGGTCGGATCTTGCCTGGAAAGACGTTCGATTACCAGGACGATGGCATGAGGCCGCACTTCGTCTCCGCCACGGGCCACGGTACAGCCATGGCCAGCATGATCACACGGGTGTGTCCCATGGCCAAGATCTACCCCATCCGGTTGAAGATGCAACAGGACGAGAAAGGAGAGCCGCGGGTTGTCATGAAATCCGCCGCGTTGGTGAGTCTGATTTTCTCTTGGCTCCGTCCCGTCCCTGAAAAGGGTTCGGCCGTGACCTCGGTCGGCAATCACCTTCCTAACACCTCTGTTCCAAGGCCATAGAAGCCGCGCTAGACAGGCGCGCCACCATCATCTCCATGTCCTGGACAGTGCCGGTCCAAAAAGAGAGTAGCCAAGACAAAGCCCATCTAGAAGCGGTGCTCGAGCGCGCCGTAGCTAGCGACACGCTGATGTTCTGCTCCTCCCCCGACAGCGGCCAGTTCACATCCAAAGACTACCCGACCGCCTACAACCGCGATCGCTTCTTCCGCATCGGGGCCGCCAATGATGACGGCAGCGTCTTCCGATGGACCGGGACCATCGACAGCCTGGACTTCATCCTACCGGGGGTCGACGTCGTGCGGAACCACTCCACGAATCGTCTGCCCGACAGGGTCAAGGAGATGAGATCGGACACGGGCTCGAGCGTCGCGACGGCGCTGGCTGCGGGGCTGGCCGCCACCATTATCTACTGCGTCAAGGCGAGCGCGATGGGTCTCCTGACGGCCGGCAAGAAGGAGGGCGGTGAGAGTAGTGAGTTCCTGAAGCTCATTCCCCCGGCCGAGGCGGACAGGATTGCCAAGCATGCAAACATGAAGCAGGCGTTTCCTAAGCTGGGCAAGCTGACCAAAGAGCGCTTCATTCCGGTGTGGGAGTCGCTCTCGCCGGTGAATGAGGTATTCAATAATGACTTTGCAGACCCGAAGAAGCTTGAGGTTTTAGTCAAGTTTGTCATGGCCTTGATCCCGCAGTAGGGCTGGCCCTTCTCTGGTGACAACTTGATGGTGCTGTACTTTGTGGGAAGTTGCTTGGCATGGGTCGAAGATATCTTTATCACCAACTATCAGCTCATTATCTCCTGCTACATCCCTGAACATAACCTTGGCTGAAACTACGATCCATCTCCCCCAGAGCTCGACACATATCCTTAACATCTGGCCGAACATCTTGATGAGCAGCGACGGGTCGCTATAGTTCTCAACGTCCTTGCCCTCGTAATCCCCGGGGTCTGTGAGCTGTCGCCTGGGTTGATTCCATATAAGCGCCAAACATTTATTCAAAGCCCTGGTTCCCCTTGGGCTATCTGCGTGTCGATCCTACGGCCTTTCCGTGAACGTTTCTCGGGGATCACGTGATCTTAGCGTCTTGGTTGGTGCCTCAACACCATAAATTCGAGATCGCGCTTCTTTACTCTGCGCGCTCAGAGGAAGCCCGAGACAATTTCTTGCAGGTCTTCTTCCAGTCGCTAGAGCTGCCACTAGACGGAGAAGGAGAGGATATCGACCTAAGAAATGCCAATCTGGAGACTGATATTCGCTTGACTTTATTCGGTTTTGCAGATTATCTGCTAGACAAATTTTTCCTGCCGTGTAAGTGTTAGGTCATCTGAATCCAAATATCTCACTATCCTCTAACACCTTCCAAGTGAAAGCTTCTTCCAAAAAGACCCCCCAGCCCTCTCCTTCTTTCCACTCTGCAGTGGCGAGAATCCAGAGGGATCCACAAGGGTTCGCTGGGACGCCCGACCGAGTTTCGGCTCTCCGGGGTGCCTGCCTGGTCCGGGATCGACATCGTTGCGTCATCTCACAAAGATTTGATCAATTTGAAGCCGAAAGCCGCTTCAAACTCAGTGGTGAGGGTGCACGAGATGATGACGGGCACCTGCTTGAGGGCGAGCAATTTGATGCTCTTGAAGTGGCTCACATTCTCCCACATTCTTTGACCAAAGTCACACTCACACTCGTACTCACCTAGCTCTGCTCTCGGCTAACAATCAACCCACGGGATCCCTCTAAGCAAGCCGCACTTGCAATACTCAATATGTTTGACACTGACGTTGCATACTTGATCAAAGGCACTGACATTGATCGGCCACGCAACGGCATGACCCTCAGCCACAACCTCCACCTCTTCTTTGGCGACTTCCAGGTGTTCTTCGAGCCCGTCCCGGACCAGCCGCCGCACACCTACCGGATCGGCACCTTCCTCTCACGCTTCACCGTGGGGGTCAGTGCTGCCCGTGACCCGCACCCTCCACCTCTCCGACAACCGCACAGTCGACCCTCCCGACCCCCGCCTCCTCACGATCCATAGTGCCGTCGCTCACATCCTCCACCTCTCTGCGGCAGGTGAGTGTATCGGCAGAGTGCTCTGGGATATGGAGAGGGGGGTGCAGGAGGATGGGTCTACCGAGCTGGCACGCTTTGTGAGGCTTAGGTTGGGAGGGTGGCTGGATGGGTGGGGCTGTTGACGTCGTGTAGGTTGCCTTCCGGAGGATGCGAATTGTATTATAGTCACGCTGCAAGAGTTGCTAGATACCCATTTCAAGCTGCAAGCGGCCTCCCTTAATACCAAGGGCACTAATATGTTCCAAAAAGGCTCCGTGCCTTTCTGAGGCGCGCGCCTTCTACGCGGCGGGAGAGATTATGCCATCGGCACCAACCTAGAAGCAGGAAATTAGGATCATTGCCAACAAGTGTCGTGCTGGCGGGTATACCGATAAGCATGTAATTAAGTGGTGGGATGTAATTAAAGAGCATTGTGGATTTTACACGATTAAGCACCGAATCTCACTGCTTTCTTGTCTTTCAAAAGATCACAGCGAGAGTCGAACTTCACGTGGATCCTGCCTCTCCCTCGCATGGTGAGTGTTTGCATGAGATAGCATCAGCGAGTCTTGGGGTTAGGATAGCGTAGGCAAAATTGATGCCACTGTTGCTTAATACCCTGATCAAATTAGGCAAATTATTATAGGTCAGGGGTTTATGCATTAGGTACCTAATTGGGCAGCAGACTTATGCTCAGGCGCGATTCTTTTCCTGTTTGCTGTCCTGCCGAAATTGTTGTGACACCGAATTACTTGAATTAATTACCCTGCCTCTGGAGTAAGTGAAGCACACAGCCATGGTTGGCGAGACCACCGTCAAGCTTGCCGTCCTCATCGACGCAGACAATGCGCAGTCCAGCATAGTCGGGCTCCTGCTCGCCGAGATCTCCAAGTACGGCACCGCTTTTGTAAGGCGAGCTTATGGTGACTGGACTGGCACCAGCCTGAAAGGTTGGAAAGACCAGCTCCTCAAGCAGTCGATCCAGCCGATCCAGCAGTTCGCATACACCTACGGAAAGAACGCGACCGACGCGGCCATGATCATCGACGCGATGGACCTGCTCTACTCCAACCGGTTTGACGGCTTCTGCCTCGTCTCCAGCGACAGCGACTTCACCCGGCTGGCTGCGCGCATCCGCGAGTCCGGGCTGATCGTGTACGGCTTCGGCGAGCGCAAGACGCCGAAGCCTTTCGTCGCCGCCTGCGACAAGTTCGTATACTTTGAGAACCTCGTCTCGGACGAGGAACTTGGGCCGCAAACCGACGACGTCGTCGTCACTGCCATGCTTCAGGAGCAGACCCCGGCCACGCAGGTCACGAGCGACACTCGCGTGGTGAGGCGACTGCGCGTCGCCCTGAAAGCAGCCGAGGACGAGGACGGGTGGGCCACTCTCGCCAACGTCGGCCAGCTCGTCACTAAGCAGCATCCGGACTTCGACCCTCGCACCTACGGGTACGCCAAGCTTAGCGAGCTGATCACTGCCACGTGCAAGTTCGACATCACTCGCCGCAACCCTGGAAAGGGCAAACCAGATGTTATCTACATACGTGACAAGCTCTGGGTGCGTGCGACCCCTATTATTGGGCAACCTCCGTCTCCAGCATCACCCTAACCCTCAGCCTCAAAGCATCGTTAGCTTCCATAATCATTTTACTGCAAAACAGCAACTCTTTTAAGAGCACCCGTGTAACTAGTCTGCAAGTGGGTTAAAAATTGGTCTACCTACCATTAACGTCTCTACTACTGGACCTTTCCTCTTGAATCAACGGGCCAAATCTCCTCAATCACCCCTTTCCGATGCGCATAATAGAAGTCGTGCAGGTTTATCGTTGGGTCAATGTGACTCGGGATCATCTCAACGCGGTCGCCCACCGATAGCGCGGGGGCGTCGTCTCCCCAGCTCAACGAGCCGTGCTCATCGCCCAGGACCCCGTAGGCGTATCTAGAATCTTTACACTCGGCCAGCCCGCTGTCGGTTGTCAGCGACTTCAGGCCGCTGTCGATGGTTACCAACCGGGGGCCCTGCCGGCTGATGACCGTGGACAGGATCGTGAGACAGTTCGAGTAGAAGGTGCCCACGGCGTTGCGGTAGTCCGTGTCCATGAAGATGAAGGACCCCGGCTGGACCTCGGTGACTCCGGGCACCGTGACGCAGAACTCGGCCGTGCCGGTCCCGCCCGTCGTGACGACCTGCATGTCGAAGCCGGCCTTCCGCAGCATCTCCGCGGTACCCGTCAGTGTCTCCATCGACTCGAGGCACTGCTTCTGACGGTCTGCCCGGTCGTGGAGGTGCTGCAGGTGCCCTTCGTACCCTTGGACGCCGATGATGCTCAAGTGCTTCAGGCCGCCAATGTGCCGGGCCAGGGCAAGGGCTGGCTGGCCGGGCTCCACACCGGTGCGGTGCAGCCCGACATCAACGTCGATCAGCACGGATATCGGGTCCTCGATTCCGGAGCGCGCCAGGGCATCGTTGATGGCCGTCGCGCCAACCTCGCTGTCGATCACTATTCTGATATTTCGGTGTCGGCGATACAGCTCAACAAGTCTCCCGACTTTGGCGGTGCCGATGATCTCGCACGTAATCAGCAAGTCGTCGAATCCCGCGGCCGCGATGACTTCTGCCTCGCTCAGCTTCGCCACGCAGCCTCCCTTTGCACCGGCTTCGGCCAGCTTCTTGGCCAGTATAGCGCTTTTCGTGGTCTTGAGATGAGGGCGGATGTTGACTCCCGTTGGCAATAGGCTGTTCATGAGCTTTTCGATGTTGGACTCCATGAGATCGAGGTCTACGATCATGGACGGGGTGTCGAGGCTTTCCAGCCGGTCGCCGATCTTGGGAGAATACATTTCGGGCCAATGTGAGTGAGTCAGGACCGGGAATGTCAGAGAGGCTTGGGAATGTCAAGATGAGGGAGGGAGCGTGACTCGCAAACTGGACTGTCAGGGAGGAGATAGCACAGCGCCCGGGGTTTATGATGCCGGAATTAGGATTGACGACGAGGGCTCCGGTGTGGATTCGTAACGGTCACATACCCCACCCACCATTCGGCTCCGCCGTTAGCTATCCGCACAGTGATCGTTTCTCCAGGGGGGGATTTAGTCAATCCTCGGAAACTAGCGAGCTAGCCTGCATTTGGTAGCATTTGATAGACAAACTTGCAGGCTAGTTTGTATTCTCCGGATTCCCAAGGTTTCATCACGATGCAACCTTGTCGTGCACCTATACTACATCCATCTCCAGGTGTCTCCCACATTGTTGTGTCCACGTGACAAATGCATATTCCCACTACCTTCCATCGCCATGCAAGCAGCTTTCTTGCACTTGCCTATCAAATGAAGTCAATTGGAATCAGCACTAGGACGGAAATGCCAGAAAACCATGCTTCCCCGCTTACACTAAAAGCCCGGCACTTGGAATCAACGTCCCATTCAAGGATTGTGTATAGTTAAGATCTGCATCGGATTACCCAAGTAGGCAAGCCGAAAAGTCAACGCCGGTTTCTGCCCACGCATCTCCAAGTTGTGCTTGTAAGCACCCATGCTAGGGGCCTAGACTTCAAAACGTTCAAGCTCCGGCTAGACGGCTCAGTCTGGCAAAGGGCGACCGGGCTTGGTGCCTGCAACCAGGACAGCGATTGACCCCATCTTCAACTAGCAAAAAGGTTAGTTATCGGCCCTTCTCACGGATCAGAACCGAACTTAGACTATGCATCCATTGCGGTTTCTCGTATAGTCTGATCGACGTTGCATCATACGATGCTCTGGTAAGAACCTTTTTCTCAGAACCTTTTTCTCCTAAGCCCATGTACATACAGTACAACAGAATATCGAGTAGAAATAAAAACCCCAACTCAGAGAGGTAAGACCCCCCGCCGTCGCCTGTCAACTTGCCGGGTTGATAAGACCCTTACACATCTAGCGTCCTGCTTGATATGACCATCCAAGGCTCCCCACTACAGGAACCAGCGAAACTCGGGAACACTAGGTCCGTCGCGCAGCCTCTTCGTGGGGATGTCGCGTGCCGTCGTCCTGACGCCAGCGGCGCGGTTCCTTCTGTGGTTATCGTAGATCATGTAGCAGCCCAGGCAGCCCGCCACGAAGGCCCCAGTGGCTCCGAAGACAGCCGTGGTGATGAGCGCGGTCTCGTACTTGGGCTTCTCGTTGGCGCGGAAGATGTTGCTCGAGACCAGGCCCATGACGTTGGCGCAGGGCACGCCAACCGAGGTGAGGACCAGCCGGCGACCCTCGTGGGCGACGTTGTTGTTGTACCACGTCGACAGCAGCACCGACGGCGCCGACGTGCCCCAGACCATCATGAAGCAGGCGTAATAGGCGAGCTGGATGTTGGCCTGCACGTCGTCGATGGCCGCGTAGATGATGAAGCCGATGAAGGTCAGCGCGAAGCCGAGCATGATGAAGGGGAACCGGATCCGCAGCAGGTCCGAGCTGAAGGCCAGGATGAGCAGCATCACCGCCCCGCCCACGTTGGGCGCTACCGTGTACAGGTTTGTTTTGACCGTGTCGTAGCCGAGCCGCTGGATGATCTGCGGCATGAAGAGCGCCACCGACTGGATGGGTACGCCCAGGCACACCTCGATCAGAATGAAGCAGTACGTCGTCGGGTACTTGAAGATCTTGAGCGACTCTCTGAAGTTGAACTCCTCCGACACCACCGACGACGAGTCGACCTGGATCCGGTGAAATGCGAGCGACCGCTCCTCCTCGCACAGGAACCGGGCTTCGGCAGCGCTCCGGGGAAGATAGAAGTACGCAAAGGTGGAGAACACAACGGACACGGCGCCCTCGATGAGGAACAGATAGCGCCACACGAGGAGCTTGGAGTGGATCCGGAACACGCCGTAGGCCAGCAGGCCGCTGAAGGCGTTGGCGATGTTGGAGGCGGCGTAGAAGATGGCCAGGCGGCGGGCCAGCTCGCCGCGGCGGTAGAAGGTGGTCAGGTAGTAGATGACGAGCGGGAAGAAGCCGGACTCGGCGACCCCCAGGATGAAGCGCAGGGCGAAGATGCCGCCGAAGTTGTGCGTGGCCGCCGACAGCAGCGTCATGGAGCCGAAGATGAACATCAGGATGGGCAGCACCCGCGCGGGGCCGAAGCGCTTGCCGATCATGGCCACGGGCGGGGCGAAGATCACGTACGGCACGAAGAAGATGGAGATGACGAGGTTGTACTGGTTGGGCGCGAAGCCAAGGTCTGCATGGCGATGAGGAGGGCTGCGTCAGCAGGGACCAGGGCTACGGCTTCGGCTTCGATATTATTATTACTCACCATCGCTGAGCCCAGCGGTTTGGGCATTGCCCAGGTTGCCTTTGTCGATCGCATTGAAGAGATCTAGACGTTGACAGAGCATCTCGAGTCAGCAGAGGAATGTACAATCTCGTCGTTTCCACCACAACATCCTTCTATATTTCTCGCTAGGTACTCACACATGACGGCCAGCACGGGCAGGATTCGGAAGTCAAACTTTCGACAAAGTTGCCTCTCAGCAATGTGGTCGACGATGCGTGCTGTGCCGGCCATCTCGTCAGAGACGGCGACACCACCAGCGCCATCTCGCTCCGTGTCACTGACGACATTCGGGTCCTTCTCTAACGTGGAGGCATCCATGGTGAGTCAATCTGTGCAAGTTGGGCTTTGACGGGAGTAGTGAGGCAAGTTGGAGTGAGGCGGGACACGGGAGGATGAGGAGAGAGAAGCATTCCGAGGAGAGGGAATGAATGAATAGGATGATCAACGTCAGACACAATCGCAAGGAACCGACGGGGATTATCATTATGGCGGAGGCTTCACCCAGACCAGCCCCCGCCCGGCGCTAGCACTGTCAGGAAGGTGCATCGCGAGGGAGGCATAAGACTGGTCGCGGCTTCCCCAGATCAGCACCCTGTCCGGAAAGAAGGGCCAGTAGAATTAATTAGTGCTGCTGATCGCAGGCCTCCTTGGGATCGGCGAATGGGTAACGCAAACTGAGTACCAGTAGTTAGGTGGGATGAAGCATTACGAGGAATGTACTGCAATTACCCTTCGGCACTCCTTGGGCTTGTCAAATAGATAACCTCCGATTCGCTGTAGTCCCAACGCTGAAGCAGGATTGGTGTCGGCTTACCTGGGGTAACGTTATCTGTCAGTCTATCCCTACACGGTGCATACGACAGTACCTATGTCCCACGCTTACCTAGTGGGCCGCTCGGTGTGGTGATCTCCACCTTTAATCGGGTCCACACCAGTCTGACCAGCGACACCGGCCATTCCAAGTCAAGGCACCGCCCTGTACTTCTGCCGCTCTTCTACACCTGCTCTTTTGCGCCTGTAGCTGCAGTTGCAGCTCAACTGAACGAATTGGGTTTCCAGCTCGGTGCCTTCCCGTGCAATCAAACCTCAACCTTTATGAACCCGATTTGCCGGCCATGGCGCAACCGCCCTACCCCCTCCACGAAACGGTCCTCGACCGGATCAATGCCGAATACGCCGCTTTCTACAACCAGCACATATTCGACAAGCAGCAAGTCCACCTGCAGCCCATCGAGGCGTCAAGGTCGAGCGGTGTCCTCATCCCCGGTGCCGGCCCGATCCAGTCGGTCGCCAGCACGGTCGATTACTCCGTCCCCAGGGTGGAGAGTGAAGGCCCGGATGTCAGAGTGCGCTGTTTCACGCCGAATGGGACGAAGCCGGAAGCCGGCTGGCCCATCTGCATCTACTACCACGGGGGAGGCTGGGTGCTTGGAACAATCGACACTGAGAATGTCATCGCGTCCCATCTGTGCGCCCGCGGCAAATCCGTCGTTGTGGCCGTAGATTACAGGTAAGGAACAAGCCCGCCCGCGAGACTAGTTTCTTGCTCCATGTTGACTTCGATAACCAAAATAGACTGGCTCCCGAGGACCCATTCCCCGCCGCCGTGCACGACGCGTGGGAGGCAGTTCTCTGGGTGCTCGGGGAAGGAAAGAAGGTCCTCGACTTGGACACCACCAAGCTGGCGACCGGTGGCTCATCGGCGGGTGCCAATCTCACCGCCATCATGTGCCAGAGAGCCGCGGCAAGAGGAGGCCCCCAATTCTTGTTGCAGCTGCTCTCCGTGCCTGTCATGGACAACACCGCCGACATCACCAACAACCCGTCTTGGAAGGAAAACCAACACTCCCCCGCGCTCCCTGCGGCTAAAATGCTCTGGTATCGGCACCACTACTTGCCCAACCAGGAGGACTGGGCTCACCCAGAAGCCAGCCCACTCCTTTGGGCCGGAGACTGGTCCCTGTTACCGCCGGCGTGCATGGTGCTTGGGGAGCTAGACGTCCTCCGCTCTGAGGGTCAGCAGTTTGGCAAGAAGCTTCAGGATGCCGGGGTTAGGGCGGATATCAACATCATGGGGGGTCAGCCTCATCCCTTCATTGCCATGGATGCCGTCTTGGAGGCGGGTTCTCGGGCCATTACATTGTTTTGCGATGCATTGTCTGAAACGATGTATCCTCTGAGCAACTAGCGACGCTTTAGCTCCTCTTGGGGATATCGAAGTGGACAATATTGTCTCTTATAGAAGTCACGTTCAATATAAAGGGGTAAGGTCACATGGCACGGTCCACCCCTTAATTACCACTTTTCAGAGCCCACAGCCCATTTCTCTTTGCTCAGCATTCGACTCCCGGTAATCCATGCGCAAACCGCAAGCTAGATAATCTCATTACTGCATGGCTCTAATTTGCTCCAAGACCTTGCTGCGAAGCGTCTGAAGAAAATATGGAAATCGAACACTCCAACGCCCATCCCACTGGCAGTGATATAAACAGACAGGCAATTCCTTATATCCCTTTCAAAAGGGAAGGGAGTTGGTAAAAGGCTCTAAAGGGAGTGGGTATAAAAGCTCTTCTGATTAATAGGCATCACCAACCAGATTTGCCAATACTAATCAACCACAACAAACTGTTGGCTCCTCTATCCCTCTAGCCTTCCCGTCCCTGTCCCCAATCACGACCGTCCTCGTCATCCAGTCGCACAAAAACTTGCCCAGCCCAGCGCCGATCAGGATACACATGATAATGTAACCGTTGTAGTACATAGCCAACAGCATGACAATATACGCCACCCCAAACGTAGCCGCGTGCAGCACCGCCCGGACAAACTGCTGCAAGGGGCTCGCCCGGAACGTGACCGCCCGCGCGGCGGCGCCGCGCTCCGCCGCCGGGCACGTCTCGGCGACCTCGGCAGCGGCAGGGAAGCCCCTGGCGATCCAGTCGTCGAACTCGCGCCCGGCGCGACGCAGGGCCTCGAGCAGGACGACGAGCAGGACGACGCCGACGCAGGTGGCGGCGAAGGAGCCGCGGTTGGTGATGTGCCAGTCTGGGGAGAGGAAGCAGGCGTCGATGGTGTACCAGTTCCACATCATCTGGGCGAGGGTCAGTTTTGGTGGGTTAAAACGGGGAAGGGTGATTTTATGGGGGGAGTGCAGACCGAGATTTTGCAGTCTTCTGCGCTGTTTGAGCTGGCATGGTCGTGTGACATGTTGACTAGATAGTCGGGACGATATCCCCGTGCTGATCAGGATGAGCAGAGGAGGACTACAGAGAGCGATGCTAGGGGTGCGTGTGTACTCGAAGTGCGATAGAGGTGAGGTTGAGACGCTGATAATACGCGCGGAAGCTGGCGCCAAATGTCCGTGGTTTTATCCAGCTCTGATCTGTGGTTGCAAGGCGATAGTGGAGGAGCAAGGTGAAGAGAATTAATGTTCGCGGGATGAAACAATCAGCCAATGGCTTCGTCAACAACACATGGATCGTCAGCGAAATCCCGAGTGCCTGGATAGTGCGGACGCCGCTTGTGATATCTGTCTGCCCCTTCCGAAAGGGTCAATGAGCACAAATGCGGCGGCGGTCCGTCCCGCCAAGACCGGCGGATTGTCTTGGCAGATCCAGGGTTTTTGTTTACCACAGCACTCCAACAAATCAGCATGCGTCGCCCGCAACGGTTGCGACCATAAACGTGCTCAAAGCTTCTCAACTGTGGGTCGCTGCAAGCATTTGAAATCCTTTGGATCTTATTAGTTTTCCCGTTGTCATTGTCGCTTTAATGCTTTGCTATAATGCTAGACTGCCTCTGCGTGGCGTCATTATACCTTCAAAGGTTCCTCTCCATCAGAGAAAATGATTGACCTCACAGCCCGGCACATCCAGAATTTCTCCGAGGCGTCCGGCCTCGAGCCGCATTGGGGCTATGCAGACCGTGCTGTACCCTGCACCAACGATGCCGGGTCGTGCGAGTACCTTGACGCCGTCTACGGCGCCCACGACCGGGGAATGCTGTACATGGGCATCTTCTGGGCAACCATTGGCGGCATCCTGTTGGTCTGGGGCGTCGGCCGGCGCTTCTTCGAGACGTCACCGTCGCCATCATCGCACCCAAGACACGGCGGCATCACCCGGCTGCGGCACTCCATTGCCGCCACCTCCCGGCAGTATCTCCTCCCAACCTCTATCACATCCATCTTCGGCCACGTCCCTCGGCTGCAGGTAGCCATCCTGCTCGTGCTGACGGGATATCTCACCATCTGGACCTTCATGGGGATCACCTACAAGAAGTGGATCACCCCTGTCAAGGGTCAGCCCGGCGTGTACAACACGCGCACCAGCCTCGGCCCCTGGTCCGACCGGATCGGCGTGGTGGCCTACGCGCTCACC
This sequence comes from Phialemonium atrogriseum, assembly GCF_030411735.1. NCBI lineage: Eukaryota > Fungi > Ascomycota > Sordariomycetes > Cephalothecales > Cephalothecaceae > Phialemonium > Phialemonium atrogriseum. Next base: position 199,233 of record NW_026848176.1, on the reverse strand, counting down.
CCGCTGTCGGTCCTGCTGGCCAGCCGGGAGAACCTCCTCTCGCTCGTCACTGGAGTGCCGTACACGTCCTTCATCTTCCTACACCGCTGGACCGGCTACATCATCGTGATCCAGTCGGTCCTGCACACCGTGGGCTGGGTCATCATCGAGGCCCGGCTGTACCAGCCCCAGCCGGATGTGTGGAACGACTTCGCGCCCCAGCTGTACATAGTCTGGGGATTCGTAGCGCTGGGGCTGCTCGTGCTGATGTGGCTGCTGGCCCTGCCTGTCATGGTGAGGAAGGTGACGGGCTACGAGTTCTTCCGCAAGACTCACTACGTCTTAGCTATGGTGTATATCGGCGCCCTCATCGGCCACTGGCAGGCGCTGCAGTGCTTCCTGGTGCCGGGTTTGGTGCTCTGGTTCCTCGACCGGGCGGCCCGATTCGTGCGCATGGCGATGCTGCACTACGGATACAAGGACCAGAAAAGGGGTTGGGGGTTCTCCTCGGTGCCTGCGCGGGCACGGGTGTGGACCGACGAGATCAACGGCGATATCGTGAGGCTCGACTTCGCGCATCTCCAGCAACCCTACAAAGTCGGGCAGCACTTCTTCCTCTGCTTCACTGAGGGCTCCATCTGGCAGAGCCATCCGCTAACGCCGCTCTCATTGCCGGATCCGGCCGCCGACGGCACCGTCCCCCACGCGTACATTATCCGCGCTAAGAAGGGCGAGACGCGCAGGATTGCAGAGCTGCTGAGGAGCAAGGCCGAGACAGCCCCGGTATCTGCGGAACCGCCGACAACGCCAGTCATCCTACAAGGCCCCTATGGCGAGGACATCGGGGACAGCCTGGGCCGGGACGTCAACGTGCTGTGCGTCGCGGGCGGGACTGGCATCACATACGTGCTCCCGCCGCTGCTGAAGCTCATCAGGGAGAAGCCCGCGCCGGGCCGCAAGGTCGAGCTCGTGTGGGCTGTGCGGAGGGAGCAGGATCTCGAGTGGATCGGCCCGGAGCTGGCTGAGATCCGCGGCGCGGCGCAATCGCACGGCGTCGCGATCCGTGTGTTTGTCACGGCCGAGGCCGGGAGCGAAAAGGGGCCGTCGGCAGCGTCGATCGCCGACGAGAAGAGCCCTGCGCCCGATATCGAGGTTGCGAGCTCGTTGCAGCCACCGTCGTCCGCATCGAGCGGGAAGGGGGCCCTGCCGGACGTGTCGGTCCGTCAGGCGCCGCCAAAGGAGGGCCGGGGGACTGGTATTAGGCCGAATCTCGACCAGGTTGTGAAGGAGTTTGTGGGCGAGGTGGTGGCAGGGCCAACCGCAGTGTTTGCTAGTGGGCCTGTAGGCATGATTACCGACTTGAGGACGTCGGTTGCTGCGTGTAATTCTGGGGCCAAGGTTTGGAGAGGAGAGGAGAGGTTTGATGTCAAACTTGTCTGCGATAACCGGTTAGAGTGGTGAAGCTAGACCTTGAGAGATACCATTTTTGTTTTTTTTTTCTTTCCTGTATCGCGAGAGCATTGTGGATTCGAAACAGACCAGCTGTTGTTCCTATTCGTGGATTCTTTTGGGAACATGATACGCCAGAACCGCCTTGCGCCGGAGGACATTGCGGATGCCATCATCTCTTTTGAAGACGGCAGGCTAGCGGACATGAAGTGGTTTATGCAAGCTGTGTATAATGACAAAGACGGGAAGAGGTGTGTAGTGGTGCAGTCTGCTTATATTACTGCTGCTTATACTGCCTTTGCTATGAAATATATCTGCGTTGGCTTTGATAAACAGATACTGCCTCATAAATTATTGCTGCCCCAGCCTCGCTGCTCCGATCAAGCCTGATGTATCGAAAAATCATCAATCCTAATGCCGTTTGGATTATTTGGCTGTGGCGGTGACGGCTCGGGATTGAGGAAAATGCACGTAAATTGAATAGTCACCGGCAACGTGATGTAAAAGTCAGCCGCCTGCTGGGCTCCCCGACTCGACAAGTTGAACGGCCCAACCGGGTAAGGACCCCAGGTCCCCCATGCCCCTGGCCCCGTCTGGGTGATGGGGATTGTGACGACCGGGTTCCACACGGGAAGCTCCATCGGTCCAATCCAGACGAACAGGATACAATTATCGGTCCCCCAAGCCGTGCGGGCCAGAAAGTCTATCTCGTACTGCACCCCGGCGCACACATGGATGTCCTGCGTTGCCAGGATGGAGGTGGAGTCGCTGTGCGGGACCTGGAGCAACATGCTATTGGCGTTACCCTTGGACAGCGGGTCTGGAGAGCTGACGGACTGCATTTCGGGGTAGCCGGAGATGGTCCAGGACGAGCCGTCTGCGAAGCCGCCGTTCTGGACGGCGTCGACGGGGTAGCACATGGTCGGATTCGGCGGTGGCGTGAAGCACACCCCCTTGTAGCAGTAGCCCGAGGGGCACACGATGCCGCAGCCTCCGCAGTTGCGCGGATGGTTCAGGAAGTCGACGCAGAGGTTCCCACACCGGGCGCCGTCGCATGCGCAGCTCCCGCCGGAGCAGTGCGTCTTGTAGGGGCACGTGGCACCACAGGCTCCGCAGTTGTTGGGGTCGTTGTCCTGCGGGCCCCTGACGAGCCGGCAGGTGTGTTCGCCGTCGCAGAGGTCGTAGTTGGGGTCCTGGCATACGCAGCCACAACGCTCCGACGTGGCTTGGTTGAACGCCTTCACTCCCGCGTCGGTGGTGACGACCCAGCCGTACAGATCGGCCGCTGCCATACAGGCCGGATAAAGCTGTGTGGGGGCAAATGTGGGTCAGCCATCACGTGACTAATCAGCTTCATTTTGGACCCGGGCTGTGCCAATCTTGGACTTACCCAGAACTGCCACCACGACCTCGCGAGCTCACCGCACTTCCCAATCATGCAGCCGAGGAAGTCTTGATTGCATGATTCGAAATATGTCGTAGGACACGAATCGAAGCAATCATCGTGCGCATTACAGCACGAGCCAAAGTTCAAGTTGGGGATGAGCTTCGACTCGACGCCGTTCGCCGGCCCACAGCCGTTGGGGTTGAGACCACGCGCGTTTGATCTGACGATGGACAAGACGTTGGTGGGGTAGTTGGGACACCGCGGCGCTTCGCCATACTCGGCATAGTTGGGTCCCCTGCGACGCGTGGTACCGGATGTGGGCGACGTGTTCAGGGGCGTCCTCAAGTTGGCGTCCAGGAGATACATGCCATCGTTGTCCGGAGTGCCGGGCGTGGCGACTGTGCTGCTGTTGGTTGCCGTCCAGATATACGACGTGCTGCCGTACACAACTGTCAGGAAGCCCTTGCAAGAGACTCCAAAGACGGTAGTGCTGCGGCCTTGGACCTCGGCGCCGTTGGTAGAGGACGTCAGGAAGGTCATGTTTCCCGTGTCCGGCTGCAGAGCGACGTAGAAACTGCCCGAGCTGTTGGTGTGGACGAGATCGAAGACGCCGGCGGGGGCAGCTTCCGCCACCTGGAACTCAAAAGTCGGCGGGTCGAAGTTTGCCATCATGGCCTGGTAGTCGGCCTCGGAGGTGGGAGCCTGAGGAGGCCCTGGCTGGCCAGCATTGTCGAACATGTATCCAAGCGTCTGGTCGATGACATAGAACGGAGTGCCAGTGGGAGTGGCACCCAGCATGCACACGGTCGACGGCTCCGAAAACGATGGCGTCACTGTCACGGGTGTCTCGTCGAACACGGGCAGTGTGATCTCGTCATATGTGTAGGTCAGAGTCCAGTCGTTGAACGGTGGCAACTTGACCGGCCCTGGCGTGATATTTGGGCTGTTCCATTCCGTCGATGTGATGGTCGCATTGATCGTGAGGGTGGATGTGACGGTGGGGGTCGGAGCCGTGGTTGTGGATGTCTGGGCACCCCAGCAGGAGCAGGCGCTGCTGTATCGCGAGGAGCCTGAGCAGGGACTAGCGTACGCTGGAACGGTTTTCTCCGACCCGCTCGCAACAGGAGTGGTCGTTCTGGGGCCGACACAGCGCTTGGCAAGAGGGTTGGTGGTCACGGTTACACCGACAGTTTCCGTGACAATGACCGTCCTGAGAATGTGGGTCAGCCATCACATCACGAAGCAAGCAGTGCGGTGCGGTGTGAGGCGAGGATTTGAGCGAGAGAGACTGTGCTAGCACGATACATACGACGTGGGGGGAGTGTAGGTAGCCTCGAAGAAGGAACTGCAGTCTCCGAGACGGGACGAAAGAGTGGCGTCCCCAAAACGTGTGGCGCTGACAGCACGAGCACAGTTATCGGCATTGCATCCCGCTCGCGGCTGCACGGGGAGGGGCTCGGCGATAGCCAAAGATGTAATAGCAGCTGCGACTGCCGCACGAAGAAGGGACTTCATCGTGACAGGACCGAGCAGACCAGACCACTTGGTAGCCGCGAGGAAAACCCGAAAAGAAGAAATTACAGGGACGTAGAAACAATGCTATCGTTGGTAGGCAGCTTCACTACAGCGGCCGTCTTGTTCTTATTATAAACTACCTACGCTTTGACGCCCCTCGCCTTTAATTACGGCGTGGACACATTGCCATCGCGTCTGGGAACGGAAACGCTTTCCGCTCCGGTCGAAGGCTTGAAATCTCAGAATGCATCGCGGTCTACACTAGATTGTGGAGATATTGGCGAACCGATTGGTTGAACCAGTTCATGCTGGCAGCTGCATGCTGCTGAAAATCCCAATTGAGGGTCGGCAGGCGACGGTTGGGCTAGACCCTGCCACTAACGGCGCTAATACGCCACGCTATTGGGGAGTTATTGAAGAACCCGATCCCTACTGGGATTTATTGGGATAGCGGGGAATCAATGGATGGATCCCAGCATCAACCTTAGCGACAATCGATGAATGGAACACAGTCTTTTACTATTCCCGTTGTTGAGGAAAAGACGATGACTCTGTATCGACAGTGAATGCGGGCAACGTATCTGCATTTGAGCTACATATCGAAGCGTACTAGAAAGGAAAGAAAGTAAGGAATGCCCGCGGCGGGGATCGTCAAAGTAGCCCAGATTCCGTGGGTTATGCGGGAAGAGCCCCTTTTACTGCCAAGAGTATGCTTAGCTACATTGGTCTTGGGTCGGCGGATACTTCATCCCAGTGATCCCACCCATAATTGTTGATACTGCGGCTCGGCCGGTAAGCTTTTGCCAGGCAGTCGGAACCGCAATTGACAGCGCCATGGACGACAACGACGGCGACAGCGATGGCGAAGATCCCACCACAGCACACCCTTGAGCTTAGATACGCATATATAAATCCATGTCTCCTTTATCCTATGTTCCCATATATAATTATATCGTTAAACCAGTACTGTACACGGCCAGACCTCTCCAGGAGGCAGCCCCTCACTATTGCGATCATACCGCCAAGACTGTCAAAGCAACCATTGCCATCAGTGTCCCTACAGCCCCTCCAGCCCCAAGTTTCGTCGATGCCGACACAGTCACCGAGAAGGTGTTGTCACCCGACTCTCCCGAGGAGCTGCCCTGGGGCGTCGCGTATACGGGGCTTGAGTTGGCGCCCTTCACCGCGGCTACCCCGGTCGAGTTCGAGTTCGACTTGCCATTCCTAGTCCCGACTACACACTGCGTGACGGTCTCCTGGTCGGTGAAGTTACCGGGCGAGCCCTTGGGCGTCATGGTGAGGTTGTAGTCGATCGCGGAGAATCCACCAGCCGACCAGGCTGTGTATCCCATGAACGTGTCGGGGTTGTTGTTTATAAAGACAAGGCTGTTGCAAAGGTTGGTGAGGCACTAGGCAGCGATTTGGTCAGCTCGTGTTCGGCCCCAGCATCTAGACTTGGGAAGAGAGGGTGACCTACCGATGGCGTATTCCCGCCGCCAATCTCTCCGAGAAGCGCCATTCTTTTGTTCGCAGCCAAGAACTGGGCCAGCGGCATGAAGCCGTCCTTGACGTGGTCGGTGACGCATTCCCGAGCTTGTCCACTTCCATCAGAATCGAGGTATTGGTGGACCTCGAAAACAAGATTGGTGAAGGAGCCGTCCGGGTTGCTGACTCGACTCAGGTTGCCGGCAGAGCCGTTGTCAACGAAACTCGACGCATGTGTGAACTCTGTTCCTGGCAGCAGAATCGTCTGCGTCGTGGCCCCAGCCATGCGGATGGCTGTCACGGCAGCCTGGACGGTGTCTGCCCACATGGACAGGCTCGGGAGATCGTGCGGCTCGTTCATGAGGCCGAACATAACCTTCGTTTCGTTGCGGTACTAGATACGACGACAGATCAGTTATCGGGTGTCTCGGACTTTTTCAGGGGATTAATTACCAGGGAGGCGATTTGAGACCACAGCAACGCAAATTGCGCATTGGTAGGGCCGCCTTGGCCGATTACCTGGCCCTCGAAACGAGCGTAGTTGTGGATGTCGATGATGCAGAACGAGCCCGTGTTTAAGCATGCCCTGACAAGCTGGTTGTATTGCGCCGTCTTCGTTCGATCCAGCGTTCCGTTCGAGGGGGTGCCGGTCACCGCAGTTGCCGAGCCATTCAGGTTCCGGCTGTTGATCAGGAATTGCCATGTAACCGCTGAGTGAAATCTTGTCAGTATTGTTTGCTTGGGTGGCCAGCATAATCGTGGCTCGGAAATGTTCCAGGCTTACGTAGTCTGAATGTGTTGAGTCCGCCGGTTTGGACAAAGTGCTGTATTTGCGCGGCGCCATCGCTGTTTCCGTTCCCAAGAGTAGCGACTGGACCAAAGGAGTTGCTTATATTTTGAGCCCCCTTTACATGCGTGAGTAACATTTCTTGGTGTTGGTTTGGCTGGGTCTGGAGTAATTACCTGGATGTCTGATCCAAAGTCAAAACCGGCAATGTTGATACCCTGATATTGATCAATTAGTTAGTAAATAATTACTGGTCATAAGGAGCAGTACCCTCGGAGACGCACTGCAAAAGGGGATTTTGCGAAAACTGCGGCAATGTTGCCGAGAAACAGCAATGAAGACTTCATATTTAGCTACCTCCTAGGTTGTTTGGAAAAGATCTCTTCAGAGCTCGAAAGGAATGTTCCTATTCGAGAGGACGGTGTGCGTTTCAATGTCGACGAAGAAAAAGCAAACAAGAACGAGGGAAGTTCAAGGAAAATGCTTGGCACGAGAGAAACGGGTCGATTTATCTTGAATGCCTCGAACGATCTGCAACTATTTAACCAACGCTTAATCTGGTCGGCAGTCGTGGAGCCGCGGGCTTTCAGACGACGATCCCCTCAACAGTGGGGGGTGGGAAACACTCGACGAACCCCCTGCAGCCTCGAGCCTCACATGAGACGAGGGACCTGATGGTTTACTCAATGCTTCCCATTCTTCCAGGAACCCAATTCAAGGAATTTGTGCATAATTTGTGGCGACATACAATGGATGGTCCAAATCTGAGACTCTTCGAGTCTGAGAGTGGACAATTTCGGCAACCTTCCGCCGGGTGTTTGATCAGCGTTTATGACAGCTCGGCAAATTCTGGATAGCCACTGCCAGGTACGGAATCGAGTAGAACCTTCGACTTCTTTTTCTCCGTGTAGCATGGTATTGGGAGAGAAGATCGTCTCAATTCTCATCTTGTCGGATGACGTTCATCAGATTCTCGTTCTTCTTTCTCTTGGTCCTGAGATAGCAACGATCGGCAATCGATCATCTACTTTAAACCCATTTGATCTCAAAATCCTGCCTCGTTTCCATTTTGTGAAATGGTAACTTGGTGTTTGACATCACGGATGCTAAGCAACAATGACTCAGTCAAGAAACCATTCCGCTGATGACGAAGATGGACAAGACAGGCGAAGTTGTCATGAAATGTGCGATACTTCGCTTTTGATATCCACGAGGCTAATCTACATCCCATATTATACATCTAATAAATCACTCTAGTCGCTCGTTTTATCTTATCCAAGGTTGGCCCATTCATCAAGCCGTATCCAAAACAACAACCTCAGCCTCTGCTGTCCCCACGCTCTCGACAACTAGCTTGTCGCCAGCGTGAACTGCATCCACAAATGCGCCGTCTCCCTCTTCGAGCACTGCGTCATCCCGTCCGTCAAGCCTGATCCTAGCACGTCCGCCCTTCGTGGTGGGGAGGTGAATATAGACCTTCCTCTTGGTTGACCGCGTGGCGTCCGAGCCAACTTTCCACTCAAATTTGCCCTCGGGTGCGATAATCCCAGCGCCCATGACAAAGTCGGCGTGGATCGGGATCGTCCCCGGAATCGCGGGCTCGGCCTCCTTCTCCTCGGCGGCAGTAGCGTCCTCGCCGGCCTTTAAGGGGCTGAGGATCTTGACGAACCCTTTGCGCTTCTCCTCTTCGTCAAAATGCCGGGTGTGGTAGCGCGGCGTCAGACCTCGTTTCCATGGTGTGGCCCAGATTTGGAGGAAATGGACAGTATCGGATTTGTGCTCGTTCATCTCCGAGTGGGCGATGCCAGTGCCCCCCGTTGTGAACTGGACGTCGCCCCGGTGCATCCGGTAGAAACGGTCGCTCTGGCCGCCCTCGGCACCCTTGCGCAGCATGCCGTCGCGGTGGGTCAGCTCTCCTGACAGGATATAGCTGAAGATCTCAAAGTCTCGGTGCGGGTGGGTGGGGAACCCCGAGTTGGCCTTGACGCGGTCCTCGTTCAGCACTCGCAGCGAACCGAAGTTGTTGAAGCGAGGATCGTACCAGTTGGCGAAGCTAAAGGAGTGGTACGAGTTCAGCCAACCGTGGTCTGCGTGACCACGGGCACCGGAGCGGTGCGGTGTGATTTTGGCGTGTCGTAGAGTTGTTGACATGGCTGATTTGGCTGTGTTGAGCATACGTTCGCTGTGTGATTCGAAAGTGATGTGTCCTGGTGTGGTGGCCACAGTCGAAGAAGATGAAGAAGTAATGGTTGTTTGAAGTTTTCCGAGAGTTGAAGTAGCGTCTCGCTGGAGCAATGGTCTCTCTTTTAAAGCAATGACTTGGGTAGTGCTGAATTGTTTAAGGTGAAATATGGAAATCTAAACGCAAGACAAAAGAGGGGAAGAATTAAAGGACTTATAAATATAATTAGATGACCACCAAGGCGTTTCGAGAGGAATCGAGAACTCACGACAAGGGCAGAGACTTTTATTTTGTCAAGGCTTTGGTGAGCATTGTAAATGTCGTGACTAAGTAATAATACGTCATGGCAATCCGACGTTATTTGGGTGACCAGCGATTATCTCATGCTTATTCAGGGTGAATGAATGGCGGGCCCCACAAAATATCCGCTTGAAATCATAACGGGCTTAGCCTCCGTCCGGTGCGCACGAACCTCGGTACAAAGTGACTTTCCTCGTCGTGTTACATGGAAGTCTTAATCTAGATTCTAGAAGGCTTCCATAGCCTCTCTTATGAGGACAATTTGTCGCTAGCTTATTCTCCCGCGACGCCAAAGCTAGCCGCACACTCAATGGCAAACCCAAAGCACCTCGCGTACCATCCCTGACTCCACCAGCTCAGCTCGATGCAGTGTGGCGCGCCTCGCACCAAGCTCCCGTCGACCCTCTCACTGCCCGAGAACGCCCCCATAAAGTCCCTCAGGTGCCCCTCCGTCCCCGTCCACAGCGCGTCCCGCTCCGCAACCGCCACCATGACCGGCACGCGCACCCTGGCCCCCCACTCGGCCCGCCACCTCGGCAGCCACACCTTTCGCAGCGACCGAATCTCCTCTGACGGGACCGGCCTGTTCAGCCGCTCGCCCTGCGCAATTACCGCCTCATCCACCGTGCCCGGGGCGAACATGGCTGCATCCTTGGCCGCCGATGGCATCTCGATCAATTCCAGCGATGTGCGGTCGGCCGCGACGTCGGATGATGTGAGATGGTCCTCGGCCTCGACCGGCTGCGTCCCGAAGCCCGACACGATGAGCCCCGCCAGCGGATATGCGCCGGCGCCGCGGTCCTGATCCTGGTCCTGGTCCTGGGCGTGCAACGCGGCGGCAATGATGGCGCCGGTCGCGCCCAGGCTGTGGCAGTCGAGCACGATGGAGTTGCATCCCTGGGACGAGCCGTATTCCGCCCACAGGGCGGGGAGGATGAACTTGTGCAGCCAGAGGCCGAACTGCTCGGGGAAGCTGGAGCCGTCGGGGATGGGGTAGAAGGGGGTGGAGTCCTCGTAGCAGGGCCGGTTGATGGCGACGAAGGGCACGCCGAGGCCGTCGCTGGACAGGCGGGCTGTGCGGGTGTCGTCGACATCGAAGTAGAGGGCGCTGTAAGAGGCGCCGTGGAGACCGACAAGCAGGGGGCGATATTTGGGCGACGAGGATGGGGACGGCGGCGGGATGTTGTGGAGACCGCTAACGATGGCGCCGTTGGGGAGGTTTAACTTGAATGACTCCATCGCAGTAATATCAGGGTGTTGTTGTTGTTGTAGCGTTGGAAAACCTGGAGGTGATCAAATACATGTGCCGTCAAATTGGAGCGGGGTCAAGACACCATTGAAATCCGTCTTCCACGAGGCCCCACTCTCCTCCGGAATCCTTTTCTTCACCGACTACGGGGTAATATGAGGTCTCATTCCTGTGCTCCGGAGCCGACGCCCGAGTCCCCAAATACGACTCCTGAAGCACTGGGGCGATAAGAAGCCCACATATCAGGCCGGTATTTAGGATCATCAAGTCCCGGGTTTGACGATATGCGAGGGATTTGACGCGAGATGGGGGAGCATATCTTTAGCAACGAATAGGCTAACACTAAAGAATGTGCATTTGTTTAAAATAGTAGAAATCAACGGTGCTACTATAACTAATAGTACTTGAAACTGACAACGGAAATACACTAGAATACCAACTTTGAGATAATTACTACATCCATGCTCAGCCGAAGAACCCTTTCTTTCCGTCTCCATTGGCATCCTTGAACGGATTCAACTTATCCGCAAACGAAGACGATCCATTGGACGCAGCACGATTACGAGTACTGGGACCATCGAGATCGGAATCAGACGGCGACTAAAAGTGGATGGATTAGTCAATTTGGTCAAGCAGCGTGGGGTGTACCGCGATGGTAGACTTACATACGTCAGCTTTGTTCATGGGCTTATTACTTCCCAGTCCCTGCGATCGAGCACTGGGAGAACCAGTAGGGCCATTGGCATCGGCATTGCCCACGGTATTACCATTGGGGACACCACTGGCCTGGCCATGGGAGTGTGTTTGCAAGACCTTGTCCGCCTCGAGTTGTTCGGCCTGCAGTTCCTTGTTGTAGGGTTTGGGACAGCCTTCAAATTCGCTCACTTTCGCAGTCCCTCTTCCCTCGATCGTGCCGCCTTTGCCGCCCGTGAATTCCTCCAGTGTCTTGGCAGGCAGGGTCGAGGTTCCATGGAACACCGGTGCCACATTGTGGACTTCGTGGATAGGAACAGTCGTGTGGACAATCTCGGGAGCGGCAGTTTCCCTATGGATGATCGGTTGGATGTGCTCGTGAACGTGATGGTGGATGTTCTCGCCGGAGATGATGCCTGCAGAGGAAGTGGACCGGGTGGTAGCGTGAGTAACGGAGCTGTCCTTGTACTGGGCGGCATCACGGTCAAGGGCGGCGGCAAGGTCCCTTTCGTTGGCATGATCGAATGATTTATGCTCCACGGGGAGGGCCTTGTTCACGTGCTTCTCAGGCCTGAGCAGTATACTGTTAATAAGATGATACCATATCAGGGTAGGAGGCGAGGCAGTGGGCGAGAGACTTACAGGGTATCCTGAACGGTGATGGGTTGGACGGTTGTGTGGTGATGGTGTTGGTGGATCTCCTTCTCGACGGCAGTGGTTATCTCTTCATGTTGGTGTGGACGAACATGCTCGTCGGAAACGGCTCTCCGAACATCCTCGTCGACGGTTGTTCGGTGTTTCCCACTGCCGGAAACGAAACCCTTGACGGCTTGCCTGGCTTTCTCCATTGTTCAGAGGTAATAGTAGCAGGTACGCAGGTACTAGTCAGGAATTGTGGTGATTTAGAGACAAGTGTCGGGATGGGCAGATAGAATTGTGGTATATATAATTACTCTAAGAGCTATAGAATGCTCAACTCGCCCCATATCACGGACGTCATGCCCTCGCAAACTTTAGCTAACGAGTGCATATATCGTCAGACAGTGCTGAACTTCGGTCCGACTGTACCGGCGGGTAGGTAGAGAGTCCAGATGAAATAGTGATGACGAAAGATGCCATCTCGCGAGATCTTGAGAGATCTTGATGCCCGGCTTCGTGTCTTGGACTGTGATCTGGGGGTGAACAGAGATAGCTGAGCAGAGACAGCTGAACAAGGTTGATAATATTCCGGTCATTCGACAATAAGAGTATGTGGGTTATCAATAGGAGTATGAGCGCGTCAATAATAAGAGTATGATGGCAATGCAGATCTTGATGATTTACCCGTACAATAAACAAACACGGAAGAAGCAGATGATTGAGACGACATGTCGCGTTCATCGACTCGGAAAATCATGCGCAATTGGGTAAAGTGCTTTTGTAGCGCCGGGCGGCAATCATCCCACCATGTAAGCGCGGGAGGCACCGGGAGTGGAAGTGGCCCTGCATTTGAGAATGGCTTGGGCTTGGGTGGAGTTTAGGGGTACGCCATCGTGGTGTGACCTCAGATGCCACTCGATGTGAATATCGTTACCAATCTACAGCAAGAATTTGAATTTCCGTTCCAACTCACTCCTTCAACATCCCCCGCTGCCAAGAGTAAGGACTGGAATTATTGCTTCTAGTAATTATAATATATTCTATGGTCACTTAGCGAGGCGAGGATCGCGTCGGCAAGCGATGCCATCATCACAACGTCCAAGCTTTGCGCCAATGATGGGTGGGACGGTTAAGACTGGGGATCACTCTTAGTCGACGGCGAAATTGTCTCATGACGTCCGAGATACGATAATCCGGGGAGTTATATAATTCGCTATCATTACTCTGTCTTATTCGGACGGGCTTAATTCCTCTATGAGAAAGCACTTGGTTGGAAGTCCTTGCAAAAGATCAGCGTTAATTACCTATCCCGCATTTAGACTGAGACGCCGGGAAGGGGGATCGTCGATCGTCGGGTCCGATCTGTATCTAAGACATTATTAATGCCGATCTTGAACTAGAATTTTACGGTAGGCTATCCGTACACTTGATGTCATGAATCCCCCAATTGCAACCTCCAGTTACTCGGTCAACTCGATCGCGCCGCAGCCGCCGCCATTCTTCTCCTCGCCATGGTAACGGCAATATCAAAAGCATTCTGGCTCGCCCCGACATTCGCTATACCCTTTCCAACAATATCGAAAGCCGTGCCGTGGGCCGGCGTCGCGATCACGACGGGAAGGCCGCCCTGCACGGTCACGCCCGAGTCGAATCCTATGAGCTTCATGGCGATCTGGCCCTGGTCGTGATACATGGTGACAATGCCGTCGAACTGAGACCGCTTGAGGAAAATGGTATCAGAAGGGAAAGTCCCTTCCACGTTGATGCCCAGACCGAGGTCCCTAGCGGCTTCGATACCGGGCATGATGTGGTCGATCTCCTGCCGTCCAAAGAGCCCAGTTTCTCCGTTGTGAGGATTCAATGCGCAGACAGCCAGACGAGGATGCTCGATACCTGATTCCCATCTGTGTGTTTCCCCTCCCGAGTCAGCCATTAATTCAGCTTAGCTTCACTCTTCTGGCCGTTCCTCATCATGTTGTGCGACAACACATGTCCGAGAACAAAAGAAAGAACAACTTACAAGAGGCGATGCAGCAAGACAATGGCATCCCGCGTAGTCTCTTTCGTGATCAGGCCAGCCACCTTCTCGATTCCGACATGGCTCGTCACCCTCGCCGTCCACAGGCCATCAATGACATTGATCTCGCTCGTCGTCCCCTCGTACTGCAAGTTATTTGCAAACCAGCGCAGCTCATCCTCCTCCTTCATGCCCGCCATCTTCAACGACGTCTTGTTGAGCGGCGTAAACACAATGGCATCGACCTCTCCCTTCCTCGCCAGGTCCAGCGCCCTCCGCAGCTGATGCATAGCGCGCGCCCCCGCATCCGCCGACACCTTGCCCAGCTCGATGGCCGGGAGTTCGGCCGTGTTCCCGTCATCCAGGATCTGCGCCCCGGTCGGCCCGGCCGTCTCCGCGATGGCGAGTGCCGCGCCGCCGGCGGCGCGGGCGGCAGCGGCGACCTCGGACTTGTCGGCCAGCACGAGGATGTCTGCCTTCTCGAGGTTCTGCCGGTTGGCGAGGAGCTTGGCCGCCAGCTCGGGGCCGACGCCGGCGGGGTCGCCCATTGTGAGGGCCACCCGAGGGCGGCGATGGGTTGCTGTCATGATTGCTGGGTTGTTGTGAGAAGTAATTTAATTACTGGACTAGCGCAACGTTGTTTTACCTCTTCAGTTGAGCAGGGACCATTGGCCAGATGAGGGGTTTTGGGGTTGGAGACCAAAGGGACTTATGTTCTGAGTTTTTCGGCAGCGTCTCCGCAAGCCATAATCTAGTCGGAGCTGTCTCCGAGATTGCAGCTATTCCAGCCTTTCTAGGTATGGCTCTACTATGCAGTAGATGTGGAGATATGTGCCTCCGAGCCGGCTAAAATTTTCCGCAGCTCCAGTAAGAACAACTCGTGCAGGTCATGACCCTGGAATTGGGACTTCACCCTCAACAGGGGACTAACGCAGACTTGGAAGGTGATCTCGCTGAGACTCTCCGCACCAGAGAACATGGCGAGATGAAGCTCGGCGCTGTCGCCGACTACGGGATACCCCACGGGGGAGAGACGACTAGGCAATGATCGTCGGTACCCAGCGGTGCTAACGCGGAATTGGGTGGTTCCATCGCGTCTCTCTCCACATCGCGGAGTTGCGCGACGTAGATCTCGGCGCTGTCGCCGACTGCCCGATATACCCAAGCGGGGAGCCCGACGGCGGTCGGGGCAAGCTAGGGAAGGGATGGAGCCCATATTAAATGCAGAAGAAGACCCATCGACGGAGGAAATCCAAGCCCAGTAGTTCATCTGTTTGAGAACCGTGAACAGAAATGGTGTCTTTCATGAAATCGTTCGGCCAGCGGCGTCCGGCTGCCGCCGAGCCGGCGGAGGTCAACGCAATCACTCCCTCGAATACGGTAGAGCATGTGGACGTTGAGGTCGACGATGCGGACCAGAAGAAGTCTGCCGATTTTCAGCATGCCGCTGCCCTGGCTGTAGACTACGTCGAAGGCTCGGCCGCCGAGAAAAAGCTGCTCCGCAAGCTGGACTATCGCCTTCTTGTGCGTTCCCCTCGTCAAATCCTCTGGAAGCAAGACTCCTAACAGGCATTTTCTCTCAGCCGTGCTGCTGGATCCTATACATCTTGGGCTATCTTGACCGGTCAAATATTGGGTATGACATGTGGTTTTCTTCCCAGCCAAGGGCATGTGCAAGGAGCTAACTGGGAGCGTCAAAAAACAGAAATGCAAAGACTGCTGGCATGCAGGAGCAGTTCCACATAACCTCCAACCAGTACTCCATCATCGTGCTGATCTTCTTCGTCTCGTACACCATCTTCGAGATCCCGTCCAACATGATCCTGGTCCGGGTCAAACCGTCCACCTATCTGGCTTCGCTGGCGGTTCTCTGGGGCATTACGGTGTGCGCCATGGCAGCAACCAAGAACTGGACAGATGTGGTCGGATGCCGCTTTGTTCTGGGCGCAGTTGAGTCGGGATTCGCCGCCGGTTGCGCTTTCTACCTATCCTGCTGGTATCGCACACACGAACTTGCCGCACGCTATGCCATCATATACACCTCGGTTGCTCTGGCTGGCGGGTTGTCCGGTCTTCTGGCCGGCGTCATTACCGAGCATATGGATGGTGCTCGGGGGATACCTGGATGGCAATGGCTCTTTGTAAGTTTTTTTTTTTTTTTAAAAAAAAATTTACGTGGTCCCCCGTCGTGTGTTGCCATTTTCTAACTGATCGTGCGTTAGATCATTGAAGGCGCAGTTTCTGGATTCGCCGGAATAATCGTCTGGTTTTTCCTGCCAGAATACCCGTCATCCGCCACCAAGTTCCTTACCGAGGAGGAGCGCATTCTCGCTTGCCACCGCCTCGCACTTGACGGCATTGGTCTGGCACAAGGTGCACACGAGCGCATGTCCAACAAGAAGGCATTCATGTTGGCGGTCAGGGACTGGCGTGTGTGGGCGTTTACGTTCCTCTTCATGCTTGTCTGTGGCTCGCAGACGATGCAGTACTTCATCCCGTCGCTGGTTGAAGCCTTTGGCTGGAAGGGAGCACAGGGCCAGTGTCAGTTCAGTTCTCTTGCCCACCAATTATCCGCCCGTAGCAGCGGGCTTGGTCCTAGGTCACACGATTGATGCTGACTTTTAATCATGTTAGACCACACCATTCCCGGATACATGTTTGCTGTAGTCTGCATTCTTGGATTTTGCTTCTCTGCAGACTACTTCAGAAACAAATGGGTTACTCTCGCTATTGTTTCCGCTGTTGGGACGGTTTTGTTCACGGCGGTCACCGCAGCTACCGACAATATGGCTCGATGTAAGTGGTTCCTCAGTCTACTGACCCGGGGTAAACTTGGAAAGGAAGAAGGGGACACTAATTAATCTCTCAAAGACGTCATTGCCATCTTCGCTTTCGGCATCATCTACGGCTGCTCGCCTTTGGTCAAGACTTGGGGCGCTGAAGTGGTCCGCTATCCAGCCGAGAAGCGAGCCATCTCCATCGCCCTGATCAACTCCCTCGGAAACGCCTCTTCCATCTACGGATCGTGGCTTTGGCCGGATAAGGATGCACCCCAGTATACTGTGGGATTTGGGTAGGTTTTCTTCCATCCTCCGTCTTCGATGAAGCAGTCAGGTTAACTCTTTCCCAGTGTGACAACGGCCTGGATGGGTTGTTTGGCCGTCGGTACGGTACTCTTCGCCTACCTGTTTAAGAAATACCCCACGGAATCCCCAGACGCAGTTGATGTTGTTGCGGCCGAGATTCGGCAGACGCGACAGAAGAACGGAATGCGCGAGGAGGCTTAACCAAGCATCCATGGGGTTGCCAAGTTTGTATGGGATTGCTCGGCCTGAAGACTGAAGTTACCGAGTCCCGCGTGGCAAGAAAAGGGGCGGCATCAAGTGGCGGTGATGAAAGAGTGGATAATTATTGTAGAGCGGGAATGTTGATGACAGCTTCTACATTTTCTTGGGTTGAGAAGTCGTGAAAAGTGGTGCATGCTCAAATGCTTACCAGCTCCACCAAGACAAATGCTGGAGATGATGCTATTCACATTCGGGACACGCTGGTGGTCACACTGAACTGTGTTGCGTTCCGCTGGGAAGATGTTTCCACTTCTTTGAGGTGCATTGCCCTTCGAGATTGCAAAATTCCAGCTATCCGAGGCCCCTTTCGCCTTCGCCCTCCCCAGCTGCATTTGCCCATGTGTCCGTCCCCCGTGAATGGAGGAGGACAGTGTGGTAGAGAAGCCGATAGCATAGGTCGTCAGCAACGTCTTGTTTCGAGGAGGGTGGTCGCTCGTGTCTTCGGAAGGGTTCGAAGGAGGAGATCATTCGGGGCCGGGCGAATGGCCGGCTGGGTCTCGGAGAATTTGCATGTCGGTTTGTCGCCAACGAGGCTGTGGTCAACGATGTCAAAGAGTTGGAGGGGGGATTTGGGAGTCCTGAGCTTGGGGACGGCCTGGTGCCAGACTGCATTTTGGTGTTTCCTGGGGAACCTCTGGTCCGGGTGTCGAAGCCCACAAAGAAAGCGGCGGGTTGATGGACGTCGGTGTTCGGGTTGGCATGTTGGGGATTGGGTGTGTCTCAGTATAAGGTGTGTCGATGCTGGGACCACAGTCGCGTGGCTGTTGACGATAGATCAACTGCTTCTCGATGGGAGATGGCAGAGTTGATCTTGTCTCCGGTATCTTGTTTCCGGTGCTCTCCGATGCCTCGAGGGCGCACGTTGACTTGCAACAAAAAGCTTCTCTCTGACCATTTTTTGCGAGCCGGCCAGCGATTCAGACATCCGGGCCATGACAGAGATTGCGTGGGACCCAAAGCAACAACACGTCCCTGGGTTATCGCCCGTGGAGGGAGGAAGAAATTCGGCTACGGATTGGGAGAGTCCAAAGGAGAGTCCAAACCCCTGGTCTGAACACCGCCCATCCACGGCGAGTCAGTCTGAGCGGGCAAGGGGATGTGACTAACATTGGGTAAAGGGGTCACGGGCCGGAGATGGCCTGGCCAGCAAGCCTTCGGGATGAAGGAAAGCAGCTGACATTGCTTGGGCATAATTAGTTCAAATGAAACGTTGTGCTACGGCACGGAGCATTAACTCCAAGGTCTCTCATAGTTTCCCCGTGCTAGCCAGGCAAAACATGGCCAATCTTCTAACTCGCAGCATCCCGGCAAATAGCTGGCTGGACACTATGAAGAACTGGGATAGAAATGGGCGCGTCGAGGAGAATTGGCTTCGCCTATCAATGGTACCAGTCACACGAGGTCCAGGACCACAGTCCAAGCTGTGTAACCTGATGACCAAGCGAGGTAAGATCCACTCCACCAACCACGCCATCATCGACACCCCCTACCGGGACCACTGACCCGGGCTATCGCTCCTGACGTGATAGGGGCGTCCCACCCTGAAGCGCCAATAGTGTGCCCTTCTACGCGTAAGGCTGCGATTCCCACAGTCAGCAATATGGGCAGGCGGTAAGGGCAAAAGCGGGGACGGGTTCAATTCCCATCAGTTGAGCCCCAAATCAGCTCGCACAACAGCACAATCTGCCCAGAAGGAATCACCCCACATCAGTTGCTAATACATAGCTACCCAACGGGGGTGTCAACCCAGAGAATCGTGTCTTTCGGAGGCCGAGGTGCGCCGACCTGCATTTTTGCGGAGCGCCGTTGCTTGCGGCTGAGTCGTTGAACCGCAATGGCTCGACCAGTTACGTGCCTCGTTGCGGAGTCAACACCATCTGTCGCGTCAAAGAGATGCCGGTCCAGAACCTGACAGAGGGTGAGTGGAGACTTTCGACGGGGCATTTATTGCGGCCCCTGCATGATGGTGACGATTTTCCCTGACCTTGCATGATGTGCAAGGGCCTGGCACTAAGTAAGGCTGCGAACGGGAGGCTTGGGTGGGAGAGCGATGACCAGTCAGTCACCAGAGCCGTCGGAGGGCGGGAAGGTGAGCTGGGGCTGACGCAGTACAGTAAGTACAGTACATATGTACATACACCCAAAAGGACGGCCGGGCTCAGGGGGCCGTCGCATATGTCGCATTGCAACCCAGGTTGGGAAAGATCCACAAAACAAGCTTAGGTACCTCGGAAGACCCCTGTAATTCATTCAATAGAGCCAATAGGGGGATCGGTTTCCCGGTTTTTCCTGACCGGCGCTTGGTTCATCGTTAGCCCGAGCTGACAGAGCACCCGACAGCGGGCACACACCAACAGTCCCGCACACACCAACAGTCCCCGCACACAGCACAGATTAATTATTGCGGCTCGAGAAACAACACTGCTGCACGTGGGTGAAGGGAATCTCGCGAATGACAAAAACCGGGCGCGCTCAGCACCGAGCGAAAGGTTAAATAAATTAGGTATTTGAGGAACCGCAGAGCCGCAGTAACCGGGCAATCACTCAGTCCCATTTATTTTCCACACTGCCCCAAGACAGCGAGACGAAAGCATTTTGTTCCCGCTCTTCACACCCCCACGCCCCCCGTTATGAGGAATGAAGAGGCTCTGCAACTTCTTCAGGCACCAATTTCCACCAAGCAATGCCACCAAGCACGACGCATCGGCGTTGAGGAAAAATAAGCACGGCTTGGCATGTCAGCCGCATATCGGCAACATCGGACGCTTGGTCTGGGGGGTTTGCCAAAATTACGCCCTGCAGGGGGAGGAAGGGGCGGAAGGGGGGGAGGAGGATTGGAGATCCTAATTTGCCCATGCACGCCAAGACTGTGATGGGTCGCCAGCCCTACAGCGTTGAGGTGAGAGGTCAGTGACCCTCCATTACCAAGATTACCAAGTTTGCCAAAGGCCACCAAGCCCACTACCTAGCCCCTTTAAGTCTGAACTGGCCCACTACCACGCAGTAGCAAACCCCCCAGCCCCCAGCTAAATTAGCGCCCTAATTTCCACAACCGTCATGTAATGTTGTTCGAGAACTGCTGGCGCCTTGGACTGCTTGGAGAATGGGACCCTTTCCCCGCTGTATAAAGGGCGATCGACCCTCTCCCGAGATTCGGGATTCTGCTCCACCACCAACTTCTCCATCCACTCTTTTTTTGTGTGTTTTTTTCTCGACAGACTTTTGAATCCTTCGTTTACTCAAAAGCCAATGTCGTCCACTCTCTCTTTGGCCCTCCTGGCCGCCCTTCCGGCACTCGCCGCCGCTGCTGGTGGCAGTGTCGGAGACGGCTTCATCCGCCATGCCGTCACCGCCAAGCTGCCCGAGTCGTCAAACGACTGGATCTCAAAGAGGCAGAATGGTGTGCATCTTACCGACCAGCGCGGCGGCACCCTCTACACCATCACCCTGGGAATCGGCACCCCCGCACAGGATGTCTCGGTGATTATCGACACGGGTTCTTCCGAGCTCTGGGTTAACCCGAATTGCGGTAAGTTTTCTCGTCCGGAACCTCCGGCACGGCCGGGTCTAGCAGTAGCTCCGGAGTCGCTGACAGGTTTTGGTTTGCTCCGACAGCCGCCGCTGGTAGTGACGACAACACGGCCTTCTGCGAGACTCTGCCGCAGTTTGACACCAGTTCTAGCAGCTCTCTCGTCGACCTCGGCGTCCAGGGTCAGATCGGCTACGGGAAGGGCTTTGTCGATTTCGAGTACGTCGCCGACTTTGTGACCGTCGGATGTAAGTTCCACCAGTGGAAGCGAAACATGGCTCGAGTTCGAACAGTATTGGTAACTAACGCTCCTCGGCTTAGCTGCGAGGATCCAGCAACAGATATTCGGCGTGGCCACCGACAGCAGTGACATCCCGGCAGGCATTATGGGTCTCGCCCCGGCTCTGTCGTCGCTTGACCCGGATTATCCCTATATTCTCGACAGCTTGAAGCAGCAGGGCTTCATCAACAGCCGCGCCTTCACTCTCGACCTACGGAGCATTGACTCGCCTGATGATGGTATTTCGCTCCTCTCGCTTCCCTCTTGCTCTCGACAGTTGGGCTAATGGCTCTAGGTTCCGTCATCTTCGGCGGTATCGACACCAAGAAGTACATCGGTGCCCTCGAGAAGCTCCCGATTATTGACCTGACCGAGACTCTGGGAAACCGGTAAGCCTCCATACCACCCGACGCATCATGCCTCAAGCTGACTCGGACCCTGCCCAGATACTGGATTGGCTTGGACTCGGTTGGCGTCACCCTGCCTGACGGTACCGAGCAGACCTTCTTTGACGGTCCCGGCTTCCCCGTCTTCCTCGACAGCGGTGGCACCCTGAGCCGCCTGCCCACCCCCCTCTACAACGCCATCGGCTCCTCGTTCCCTGGCGTCCAATTCGATGCCGGGTCTGGATTCTACGTCGTCGACTGCTCCCTCACCGAGGGCGACGGATCCGTCGACTTTGGCTTTGGCAACAAGATCATCCGTGTCGCTTACAAGGATTTCATCTGGCACATCCCCGAGAGCGAGTTCTGTGTTGTTGGCCTGCTGGCCGATGACGGTGAGTTTTGTCTGACCCTCGGCTCCTGGAAGACTGGTGACTGACGAGCAACGCAGAGTCCCCTGTTCTCGGCGACTCATTCCTCCGTGCCGCCTACGTTGTCTACGACCAGGACAACTACAACCTCCACCTCGCCCAGGCCGACAACTGCGGTGAGAACCTTGTGGCTATCGGCTCCGGCCCCGACGCTGTTCCGTCCCTCACCGGCGACTGCACTGGTCCTTCCGAGACTGGCGGTCCCACCGAGACCGGCGGCCCCACCGAGACTGGCGGTCCTACTGAAACTGGCGGTCCCACTGAGACTGGCGGTCCCACCGAAACTGGTGGTCCTACTGAAACTGGTGGCCCCACCGAGACTGGCGGCCCCACCGAGACTGGCGGCCCCACCGAGACTGGCGGCCCCACCGAGACTGGCGGCCCCACCGAGACTGGCGGCCCTACCGAGACTGGCGGCCCTACTGAGACCGGTGGCCCCACCGAGACTGGCGGCCCTACCGAGACTGGTCCCACCGAGACCGGCCCCGTCTATCCCACCGGAACCGGCTCCGCCCCGACTTACGTGAATCCCAACGGCACTGTCCCGTACCCCACCGGCAACGGCACAACGGCTTATCCCACCTACACGTCCACCTACACCTCGTCCAACGTGTACACCGTCAGCGGCTACGAGACCACCGAGTACGTCACCCTCACGACCACGTGGTGCCCCGGCCAAGAGACGTACCCGACCACGACCGCCTACGCCGCCAAGCCGACCTACACGACGACGTACAAGGTCAAGGAGATCTACACCATCACCTCGTGCCCACCAGTCGTGACCAACTGCCCCGTCGGCCACCTGACCACCAAGCACCACACCACCACCCACACCTGGTACCCCGAGGTGCCCGTCGTCACCTACACGGGCCTGGCCTCTGACATCCCCTGGGGTCCCGGCGGCAAGGTCTACCCGACCTCGCATGCGGCGCCCATCACCGTGCACCAGCCCGCCTACACGGCCACCACCGCGCAGCAGCCCGCCTACCCCGCCTACCCGACCACCACGCTCGCCACCAGCGCCTACCCGGTCGGCTCCACCGCCGTGACCATCCCGGCCTACCCTACCTCGTCGCAGATCGTCACCGCCGGCGTCGCCAAGGTTCGTGCTGGCGTTGTTGCTGCCGGTATCGTGGCCGGTGTTGTTGCTTTGGTTATCTAGGATGTTGGGCCGAGGTTTGTTTGTTGATGATGGGAAGCATGGATACTTAATGGAAAGTTAATGTGTCGGTAATGGCTCGTCGATATTTCACTTCTATCACACCTGTATTATTATCCTTTCGTGAACTTGGTCCCTCGTGATGTATGACTGCCCGGCTTTGCGTCCCCTCTCGTAGCTCTCTCCGGCTTCTCTGCGGACCTGAGCGTGAGCTCCAACAATGCTTTTAAGCAATGGACCCGGTCCCCTCGGATCCCCTTGCAGCCTCTGGCTCACGTACCACCCAAGTCCGAGAAGCCCTTTAAGCAGGGCCTAAGCAGTCTTTCTCGGGCAAGCCACCAAAGTGGACCTTCCCTAAGCCCCCTGTCCCTGTCGCAGCTCACCATCCACAAGCGGTTGTTCATGCGACGATGAAGACCAGCCAAGCCATGAAGGAGGTGGGGTCCGCATACCTCGAGAATTCCCCCTTGGGTTGAACATGGACGGCGTCATGTGGACTATGTCGATGTTGATGATGGTGTGTACGTACACATACAATACAACGCTTACCTATCTCGCAGTCCATCGAGGTTGAATTGCACGTATTCATATCGTCCTACCGGCCACCGCAGCCCTGGAGGGAACTGCCTCGAGAGAACTGGCCGGCAGCAATCCCTGGCTCTCCTGAAATTAGTTGCTCACGTTCAGCTTCTCTTTCTTTGGTTGGTGTTCCTCGTTCCTTGTCTGGCACCTTCCTAAACCTGAACTTCTGTTCATCAACGCCTCCAAAGCGCCGACCTTCTAATGGGTACTGTACATATAATCACAAATCTTCAACCCGCCAACTCGACCGGACTCCTAGCCGCCGGGTTCCCGTGATCCGAGAGCTCCTGCGGCCCCCATCCTCCGGCGAGTCGGTGGGGTTTCTGCTCCTCGACGGCCAACGGGTGGTGGTCCGTCTGACGCCTCACGGTATCGGCACTCTGTTGTCGCCCGTGGCCCCTTCGCAGTAGATATATGGCAGCAATGCCGAAAGCGCACAGAAGAGCCAGTCCGCCGATGACGCCCCCGACGATGAAGCCTGTGTTGGATGAAGAATGGTCGGAGCTGGCCGTAGCAGGGGCGGTGCCGCTTGACGAAGGGATACTACTCGGCACACTGGGCTCGAGGTTCTGGCTCGAAGACGTGGACCCGTGCTCAGACTCGGTCGCGGAATTTGTGGTTGAAGGTTGTCGGGAAGTTGTTGTCGGTGTCGAGGCTGACTCCGCGACGGCGGTGGGCGAGATGAGATAATGATCGGTGCTCGGCCCTGCTCCGCATGCGATATAGGAGTAGGTCTGATCAACACCAAAGGTCAAGAGGGCTGTTGAGCAGTAGGCTTTCGAGTCGCTGTTGGACCAATGTTAGTTCCTCGGTCCTGGCTACGGTCTCCCTTCGGATTCCCATCAAAGCACCACCCACCAGGTAAACGTCGTCAGGTCCTCTTTATCCGTCAAACCGCATCCATCAGAACACCCGTGGTGGTCCTCACAGCTACCCGCCAGTCCGCAGTCGGATGCAACAAGGACCGATGTGGGACAGAAACCCCAGAGGCCGTTTTGTGTATCCACCCGACAATTGTATCCACGGTCTGCTGTACGGGGGAGTTTCGGGTCACCATTCAAGTAGCCGCATGTCGAGAGTTCGGTGGCGAGTCTTGTTACAGCCCGCTTGTCGATCCTAGCATCGTTGTGTCGACGGAAGGTAGGAGTAGCAGGATGCGATGTTACCGCCGGGCTCGGCATACAAACTCGGGTGAAAAGCAGGATCAAGAAGATGACAGCCCGTATCGACATGGCTGGTCCTTGGTGGTGGTGGTGGTGGCGGAAGCCCTAGGAGGCGATGATTCTTGTAGAAGCCCGCTCTTAAGGGTAGGGGGAGATGGAGTCTTCCCCCTTTTATCCTCGCCCAGATCGGCCTCCCCCAACATCCATATATCCCTGAGCAGCCTTGGCTCGCCAACTAAACATGAGCTGTTGGCTACAGGCCTGGCATTATCCGGTCCTATGTTTGATTGGAGCAACGAGGCGACTTCGGGGCGTGAAGAGTAAGCGACCCTATCGTGTGCTGGTGACGAACCGCCAGGGACGACAGAACCAGACTGTCGGTAAATTTGAGGCACTCGTTGCTCGCTGCCGCCGCTCTTCCTTTGTCTCAAACCAAATATCCTCGCCACCTTGTTCCCATCCGCAATCGACCTCGACATGTCCTATGCTCCGTAACTGGCATGTCTCGACAGCCATGCGTCGCCGGGTTCTCCTCTTCATCGTGCCCGCGCTGTCGTTCGTCTTGATAGCCACAAGCCTGTACCTCGGCCGCGGCCACCTCACCCGTATTGCCTGGCCGACATTTGCCACCGAGGCTTCTGATTCTTCTCCCGATTCGGCCAATGTCCCTCCCGGCGTGTCGTCCGGCGCTTCCTCCGCCGCATCCGCTCCCATCACTGTTCTGGACGGTAAGGCTGCAATCAATCATTACTGACCCAAAATATGCCAAGTTCGATTCTCTAAACGCTGCTACCAGGGACTATACTCTCCGCCGATCGCATCACTCCATACATCAAAGCCATTTTCGACCCGGAGGCGACGGACCTCCCCCGCCTCGAATGTCCCCCCCTAAACACGTCGCGCTACGAACCTCTCCGGTCCAGCGGATCCGCAACCCCGCAGATCGAGTACTTCTTCGCCCTGGACCTGCGGCAATGCCTCCCCCTCCTCCCGCGCCTGCTCTGGAGCATCGTCGAGGCGATCCGCTTCCTGGGCCCGCACCGATGCGTGCTCTCCATCGTCGAGGGCAACTCCCCCGACGGGACCGGCGACGTCCTCTCCGCGCTGGGGCCCTTCCTCGAGGACGACCTCGGCCTCGCCTACTTCTACACCCCATCCGTCATCGACCCCTCCTCGGCTGCGGGAGGTTCCCGCATCGACTCGCTCGCCCAGCTCCGCAACCTCGCGTTGCAGCCCCTCGTCGACCGGCTTGCCCATGCCTCCGCCTCCACGACGACCATCCTCTTCATCAACGACGTCGCCGCCTGCGCCGAGGACCTCCTCGAGCTGGCGCTGCAGCGGCGCGCCCTCGGCGCCGACATGGCGTGCGGCATGGACTGGACGTACGCGGGGCGCGACCCGACCTTCTACGACGTGTGGGTGGCGCGTCGGCTGGACGGCGACTCGTTCTTCGAGATCCCCGCCGACGGGAGCTGGGACTCGGCGTGGGACCTCTTCCGGGGGGATGGGGGGGCGACCAGGGCCCGGTTCGACGCCCATTTGCCGTTCCAGGTGTTCGCGTGCTGGAATGGCGCCGCTGCCATTGGGGCGGGGCCGGTGCTGGGTGTGGACGGTGGCGGCGGGGGAGGCGGGCTGAGGTTCCGGGCCCCCCGCGCCGGAGAGTGCGCGCAGGGCGAGCCGCAGCTGTTCTGTAAGGATCTGTGGTTCCGCGGTTTTGGGAAGATCGCCGTGGTGCCGAGTGTGAATCTCGAGCACTCGGATGACAGGGCCAGGGATATCAAGCACCTGAAGGGGTATACGTCGGACTGGGCGAGGGGTCAGACCGAAGAGGGGAATAGGATCGACTGGGTGCTGGAGCCGCCGGAGAAGGTCAGGTGTATGCCAAGCTGGGATAACCAGTTTTGGCGGCCGTGGAACGAGACATTAGGCGTATAATTAGAGTCAGAATCTGAGTCGACGTGTTGTACGATGAGCCTCTTGATGTCCCTCATCTTCTTCCGTCTTGATATGTTGATTGATCTATTAATCTCTAATTAATTACAAGTAATAATGACATTAATCTATGTTTGCATTCATCATAAACATGTCTAAAGAGGAGGCATCTTCTCCGTAAACTTTTGCTGCGCTGTTTGTGTATCATTTGGTGGAGTGCTCACGTCACCGTCGTCCGCCGCCACTGCCCTCGTCTTGCCCCAGCTGAACTCGTCGCAGTGCAAGAGGGCGTAGACGGTCACAGTGAGGTTCATAAACGGGGAGGCGAAGAGATAGATGCAGAAACCAAGCAGGTACCGAACGCGCCCGATCGCTGTATGCGGAAACCAGACGACGATTGAAATCGAGTAGACCTGGTTGATGGGTTAGCCGGGTTCAGCTTGATACTTGATCATCACGAGGAATCAGTGTCTCTCTTACATATCGGAATAGCAAAACAGAGAGCAGACCTATCATGACCTTGTTGTCAAAGATCTTGGGGCCCAGGCGGATGAAGGCGATGATCAGGCTCACCACTGCGGCGACGACGAAGGGGCCAATCCACCAGGTGATGACTGTGATTATCGAACATATCCGCTCAATCCACAGGATACCCGGCCGGAAGATCATGACGAACTCGTTCGACTTGCTGCCCAGCGCCCAGCGCTTCCGCTGGGAAAGGTAGACCGACCATGACTGCGGAGCCGTGGTGTAGGCCCGGGCACGCAACGCCTGCCTAGTCTGGGACTGGGGGAATTGGGAGAAGATGATGCTGGCGTGGATAGAATCTTCCGAGTACACGCCCATGATTTGCTGCGTGACCGTGTCGTTGGGTTTCGGGACATAGCCAAACCGCTCGCGGAGAACATTGTCGCCAAAGGTTGCCTCCCGGACGCGGATGAGCTGGCAACAGCCTAGAGGGCGGAGGATGGCTTGTCAGAACACGAGGTGATGGAGAGCGACGACGACGACGACGACGGTGATGAAGGAGATAATCAGGAGACGCGAGAAGAGAAGACGTGAGAAGACTTACCCGGCAGACAGTTGACTTTGCCCGTCACTCGCGACTGGAATTCTCGCCTCAACCCCTGCGTCATGTTGTACTCTGTGTTCTGGAGCAGGTTCCAAAAACCCCATGGCCTCTCGTCAAACTTGACAAGCACGGCTCCACACACGCCGATAACCTTCGGACCGCCACGCCTCATGGCCTTGATCAGCTCGTAGACGCAGTCCGTGTCGAAGATGGTGTCCCCGTCCATGCCGCAGAGATAGTCGACGGCATCGAGGCCATTGTTGACCAGGATCGACGCAAGCCGATCGAAGAGGGCCGGGTTGAAGATGGTCGCGATGTGCTCCGAGCGGTTGTGGTAGTGCCACAGGAAGGAACGCGCAAAGCAGAGGCTGTCACGCTTGCCCTGGTTGTAGCGCTTCCCGACGACGATGTACGGGATACCTCTATAGACGCCGTGCTGGACTGTCACGGGCATGAAGAAGCCGTCCCGCGCGCAGTATCCGTTCTCGAACTCGACGCGCTCGCCACCGGCCAGCATGTCGTTGAGCAGGAAGTCCTGCGTCGACTTGGTCTCGCCGGCAGCCTTCGCATTGCCGTCCACGACAACCATGATGATTCGCGGGTGCTCGCTGATCTTCTCCTGCTCAACCAGCGAGTTGAGAGAAGTCTCGACTTCGTTGCGATCCTCGTTGTAGCACGGAAGGATCATGACAAACTTCTCGGGGGTCTCGGGGACCTCATCTTTGGTCCGGAGCACCGTCCGAGAGATGGCAGTGTATGTCGCTGATAGCATGATGCTAAGTGCAAAGAAGACTTGTGCGAATGTGTTGATGCACAAAAAGGGAAGAAAGATGTAGTAGTACTTGTGGTATCTGACAGCCGCCCAGATGAGGATTCCGTTGGTCGACGCCAAACCCAAGAGGAGTCCATACTTTTGCAGCCTGAGAAGGGATCTTGAGACTTTATGCAGCTCGACATCCGGGTCCCACGGCTTTCTTGCCTCTTCCTGGCTGATTGAGCTCTGGTATGAGCAGAGACTGCTGGATTGGGAATTGGATGCCACAGATGGGTGCTATTAATTACCAGCCCATGTCAGCGACTCTGTGAAGTCGACGTTGGGGAGGATATGGCAACAGGGGAAAGTAAACGGAAGGGGGGAAGAGGCTTACTAGTGATGCTCCGTAGTTGGAGTCCTGAGTGACGGGACGAGGGGTTGACGGACGATTTGTTGATGGACCAGATGCGGATGGACGAGATGCGGATGGACGACGCTCGCCCGAGTAGGAGAGCGGAGGGTATCGCTTGGATGAGATAGGCCGAGGAGGTGAGTTGGAATCCTGGCTGGTGGGACGAGGTGTTGATGGACCAGATGTTGACGAGCGGCATCGCTCCCCGGAGTAGGAGAGTGGAGGGTGTCTATTTGATGAGATGGACCGTGTAGATGACCGTGTCGATGAAGACGCCGACGGGCTTGACCGTACCTTCCTTACGGGTACCTCTTCTGGCGTGGTAGAAGAGCGACGACGGGGGATCCTCGAGGGGGATGGCTTCGTCATGGATGCTATATCTGAATGTGGACCAACTAACCTGCAGCTGAGACGACTGCAAGTGTGGTATTGTGTTTGCCTTAGGACCCAACGGTGTTGTAGCAATTAGGGCTTTTTCGATGAAGGAAGAGATGGACCACGAGTCGAGTCTGAATGTTAAGGTACGGGGGTCAATTTTCAACGACTACCGGTGTCCGAGAGACGACAGCACTAATACCATCGACTTGTCATAGTTATAAACAGGGGCGAAACCTGGAAGCAGCGGAAATAATCCGGAGGGGTAAGCAAAACCGATGCTTTCTGAGCCAAGGAAGGATTCCCTACCCCCGGGTGATTGGGTGGCGCCACAGCGGTTGCCCCTTCCCGGTCAGCCAGCCGGCCAAGACCGGCCTAGAGAAACCTAGGCCGGGTCCGGATTCGGTGTAGTGCGGCCTTTGTCTTACACAACCCATAGGTAGACACAACAGGAACAGACCCTGTCTCCTCGTTAGCGCTGTCGAAAGCCGTACGATTAAGATATGGCTAAATTATGGAACTCGTTGGCATGCACATGACTCAGTAAAGCCCAGCGTTCGCGTGGCCAGGAATGTTGGGCTTCACGTAGATGTGAGACCTGGATGTGGGACCTGGATGTGGCCATGTGGGACCCGCCGGAAACAGGTGGCGGCCACGTTTCGGCTTTCCCAATTTTCGGCTCCCAGCGGGCCGGGTTGGAATGGAGGGGACAAAGAAGAACCGCTCTTTCCAGCGATCCGAATCAACGCACCATCTATGCCAAGCTGTTAGTCCGCAGTGCATCTTCTCAGCAGAGTCTATTCCTAGAAGGTAGCCCAGTACGGTTTCATCAGCATGCTAAGGTTGAAAGCGACGACGATAGCCTAGTGCCGCTTGATATGTGGTCGAGACCGTTCCGATGGGGAGCCTCATCGCCGGTCTGCAACTCAATATCGGCCACTTTAGCCTCAAGCTTCGCATAATTAGGGTCCCCCTCAACAGAAAGGGCAGCAACGTGGACTTAAGACATGGCCGATTGCGGGTGGCGTTGGGTCGAGGCTGGAAATTCCACTTGGGTAAGAGAGAAAATAGACATTCGGAGCCGAGCCCCGGTTCCCCCCAACCAACGACATTGCTTGCTCATGCCCATCTCCCGTTCCCGCACACGCCACCGCAGTCTCGTCTACATCTTCGGGCCTTGGCGAGCCGCAATGGTGGAAAACCTAAAGGCCGTAACCTTGGCCTCAGGCACGGCATCGCCGGCATGTCACTCTAACGCGAGCCACACATGGCCAGGCCCTGACACTACCCATCCATCAACTCTAATTTTCTCGCAACGGCACAGTTGCTTAGATGACATGTCTGCAACTGTAGGGGCCAGTCCCGAGTCGGATGAAAAAGACCAGAAACGAAAAACCAAACGAGAAAACCCGATCGTGGGGCCCGCCATGGTCCAACGAAGGGGCGGACTTCGAGCTCTAGCTAGCCTCTTGGCTCCTACTCTCGTCCCCCTCGCAGAAGGGCAGAAGGATTCTTGTATTCTGCTCAATGGATGGTCTAGACCCAAGTCTCCTTGCCTCAGTTCATTGGGATATAAATCAGGCCCGTAGTTCGCTGAATAGGAGGCATCTTCCGCATCAACCATCGTCTTCTCCAAGGTGTACCCAAAGGTGTAACAGATTGTTTGCCTCAGTTTCACTTCCAAAAGCCCCCCAGTCTCCTCCAGAAGACATCCATCATCCTCCCCCCTTCCCTTGCCATGGCCGCGACTCTTGCTCCGACTCTGCCCAAAAGGCCCGGCCCCCTTTCTCTTGACTTGGCCCTCACAGCACGTAAATGGGCGTCCCTCGATCAAGACTTCTTCCCCCCCACGCCTCCCCTGGACTACCACAGTCCTAAAGCGGACCTCGTTTCGGCACTGCCAACGTCTGTTCTTCCCAATACGAAACCTCTGGTCGCCGTGCTGGGTGTTGGATATGTGGGGACTCACCTCATCGAGAATTTCTCCTCGAAATACGACACTCTAGGCTACGACATATCTCTGAAGCGTATCGATGAGGTGGAGAAGCAATTCACAGACAACAGCCGTGTCAAACTCACAACAAACCCGAAACATCTCTCTGAGGCCACTCACTATCTTATTTCGGTCCCCACACTGCTCCTTTCCGACAAGTCCATCGACTCGTCGTACCTGCGCAGCGCGCTGGACACGGTGGCTACACACGCACGCCCCGGAAGTACCATTGTCATCGAAAGCTCTGTGGCCGTGGGCATGACAAGGGAGCTTCTCGGGCCCATCGCCGTTGCAGGCCGCTTCTTTGCTGGAATGTCACCCGAGGTACGTGAAGACAGGATTCATCAACATGTCACGATCCACGATCCAGGGAGCTAACCAAAACTACAGCGCGTTGACCCCGGCCGCATCGAACCACCAGCGCACGCCATCCCCAAGGTCATATCCGGCCTCGACGACGTGGCCCCCGGATCGCTGGACAGCATCATGAGGCTCTACTCGGCCGTGTTCGACCACGTCGTGCCCGTGTCGCGGCCCGAGGTGGCCGAGATGACCAAGCTGTACGAGAACTGCCAGCGCATGATCTGCATCGCGTACGCCAACGAGATGGCCGACGCGTGCATCCCGCACGGCATCGACCCGTTCGAGGTGTGCTCAGCCGCGTCCACGAAGCCGTTTGGCTACATGCCGTACATGCCGGGCATCGGCGTCGGCGGCCACTGCATCCCCGTCAACCCCTACTACCTGCTCTCCAACAGCTCCTTCCCGCTGCTCCAGGCCGCGACCGAGACCATGTGGCGGCGGCCGGGCGAGATTGCCAGGCGGGCAATCCAGTCCCTGACGGGCGGGCCCGACGGGAAGGACCGGCCCGGATCCAGCCCCAGGCCCCGGGTGCTGGTTGTCGGGGTCGGGTTCAAGCGTGGTCAGGCGACCCTCAGCAACTCTCCGGGGCTGGATCTCATCAGGCATCTATCGCTCTCGGGTCGGGTAGATGTCACCTTCGCCGACACGCTGGTCTCGCAGGACTCGGTGCCCGATGTGGCACGGCTTGACGACGATGAATGGAACAGGGAGACGCTAGAGTCGTTCGACATGATCATTGTCAACGTCCACCAGGTGGGATTCGACTTTGGCCTACTGAGCGAGCTCCAGGGTGTGCGGGTTGAAACTTGGTAATGGCGTGATGGGATAGAATGGATTTGGGAATGGGAATATCAACGGCGTTTACGGTTTGTGATTCATTAACTAACTACGGGTTGGTGTCGCGGTGTTTTAGCAGGTCACGGATGGTTAAGCGCTTTGCACGCGGTGTTTTCGCATTTTCATATAATTTCATCGATTCCATACAATCACATTGCTTCTTCTTCGGATCTCAAATGTAACCAAAGGCTCTCTCTCCAAGGGTCCTCAACAAATGCCCGGTTTGGCAAGGCGGAGGATGACCCGGTTGTTAGAGTTGACGCGACCAGCACAGACATGGCCTATTGACGTTAAACCCGGGCTTAGCGTGGCGCTTAGCCGTTTTTCTTTTTCTCTTCAGTGGAACGACTCGGCAAATCAAAAAGGGGGAAAAAATAGAAAAAATTCAAGTTAGGAAGGTCGCCTCCTTCATGCCAAGCAAGGTTTTATCCCATATAGGCCTAGCCATAACCCAATTATTCGTATTAAATGTCTTGGCCGACGTGGGAAAAAAACTTAAATCAGATCAGATTGCCACGCAGAGTCAGGAAGAACCTCTCCCCACGAGATATCTCATTCCCGTCTCCTATTAGTTTTCTGCTTGGGGGTTACTGGACCTTATGTCAGCAATCTAGGAATAATTCGGCCCGCACCGCCGCCCGTTATACCCGACCCGACCTACGGCCCGGATCCAGAGGTACGAACAAATTCTGCCGGCATAATAAAAGCGGTGAGTAATCAACTCCCCCAGTGACGAAGTCGTCGAGTTTATACCAATATTATCGGGAGTATTCT
Organism: Phialemonium atrogriseum; assembly: GCF_030411735.1. Taxonomy (NCBI): domain Eukaryota; kingdom Fungi; phylum Ascomycota; class Sordariomycetes; order Cephalothecales; family Cephalothecaceae; genus Phialemonium; species Phialemonium atrogriseum. Next base: position 166,165 of record NW_026848176.1, on the reverse strand, counting down.
GTAAGCAGGCCAGACTTATTGGTTGGACACAAGTTTCCAAAATCAATCTGTAATGTTTTTGTTACTTATTTTTATTTAATACATACTCTGGGCCATGATCAGACCTGCAGGGAGATAGGTGGGAGAATGGTTTTGCCTAACAGCACCTGGTATCAAGGACAAAGATGGCTATGGAATCCAGGTACAATGTGTACTTCCTCCAATTAGAGCAGAGAGTGTGATACAAGGCAAAGTGCTGTCAAGCACAACCAAGCTTACCCAATGGCAGTGTGAAATGTCTGCCTATCATGTCAAGCAGCACTGTGTGAAGTGAATCAGAATGCAACCTGGCTTGAGGTAGTTCTATGTGAGGTGAATGGGCATATATGCTTGACATTGTCGCGTCTCTCCAGCACGCAGCCAGCACTTGCTCTCTCACGGCGAGAAAAGCAAAAACCACAAAACAACAAACATCCCAAAACCCAGGCGTATCGCTCTAGCGACTGGGAAACCCGGTTCATCGCGACTCGGTGCCATAACCCATTCAAATACTTGCCCAGAACAGCAAAAGAAAAAAATGGCACCAACAACAAACCCATCTGACCATGGCCTTGGAACTAAAAAGCACCATGACTCAAAAGGTAAGTCGATGATCAAGAGAACGCGCTGATTTCTTGACTCAATTAACCGTTTCCTCGCTTCCCATTCTAGGGTCCCCTCCTCCATACACGAAAGTGAGCGACAATATCGTGGCCTTGGAGGCCATCCGCATCATGGACCCGGAGGATCCGACACCGTTCAACTACATCCCGCCCGCTGGCTATCGAGACAACTCGGTCAGCGTCTACCAAATGGTTACCCTGATCCTGGAGGTCCTCTTGACCACCGTCCGTATGGTCCTGAAGTTCCTCTTGACCATTGTCCAAAACATCCTCAAGGCTCTCTTCACCATCACCCAAGATGCTGTGGACATCGTCCGCGACGTTCTGAGCATTGTCCGCGACGATGTTCTACGCGATCTCATCCAGCCTACGGTGCGGTATGTGGGGTGGGCCGCCTTGACTGCTGTCTTCATCCTCCTGGTCATCTTCGTCCTCCTTGTCATCTTCATTTTCGTCAAATTCGACATTCTGGTGCGGATCCTGGAGAAGATGCTGAACCTCTAACATCATGGCAACGACGGGGAAACACCGCAAGAGAGGTTGGCACGGGTGACGATAAGGAAGGATATGGGAGAACTGCGAGAATAACTCAGTTAGTGGGCGATGGGTTGATCATGGACCTGTGAACCTGCATCACGGTCCCGAGCACGGTTTTGTTTCCAGCTGTAGCCTGTCCGCTTCCTGGCCCGGCCACACGCCCGGGTTGCACGAGCCTCAACGGGCTCCGCGCAAGCAGCACCCTAGACACTGGGTTTATCCATTATGCCTGCACATTTCCCACGGGAAGACTTCCATTAATCGTATCTCATTTAATCTCCAAGTTTCTGCGTTCGACCTGACTGCCTCTCGAGACGGCTCCCGAACCTCGACCAGGTCGGCCAAAATACAACGCCCTGTTATCCACCGCGTTTTCTCGGAGAACCCCAATTCACTTGCTGGTATGGAAGGTAAGGTAGGTCGATACCTGAGGTTGGTACCCCTATTCACTTGCGCTTCGGCCCGCTCAGAATACTAAATCACGTGTGCACCTTGCAATGTTCCACATGTCCACCAATACCTATTCATGGCACCGTCGTCGATAAGGGCTATCCCAATCGGGTTTAGCGGCACTCACGGGTTCTTCCAGGGTCCAACTCGTCGACCAATCAAGCATCGCTGTTGGAATCCGTGGTGACAAAAGTTCCGACAGAGGCACCCTGATGGTTGGTACCCTGATGAGAGACGTCAGGGTCGAGCAGTTATAACTTGGATGTTCTCGTCTCAGCCCACTTCCGAGAATGGCTCTCTCTCTTTACCCTTCTCAGCTCCGGAGCGGCTGCCCTCTCATCGTGACGCCAATTTCCCCCGATCAAAATGGCCAAACCTCGAGGCAAATCAGGCACCGGCAAGAAAACATCGAAATCGGCCGTGCCCCCCAAGGCCTTGCCGGTGACTCTCCTCTCCGGATTCCTGGTAAGATGGAAAGAACTCCCTTTTGCCCCTGTCGTCGACCCGCCATCGTTTGTCGTTTTGCTTTTCCTGACCGACGACACACCAGGGGTCCGGGAAGACGACACTCCTCCAGCACATCCTGCGCAGCGAGCACGGGCTTCGGATTGCCGTGGTTGTCAATGACATTGGAGCGTAAGTGTGGCCTCTCGTATTTGGCCCTGGACGTGTAATTGACCAGCAATCAGCATCAACGTGGACGCCTCGCTCATCAAGCAGACCCACCGCCTGACAAAGACCAACGAGAAGGTCATTGCCTTGCAGAATGGCTGTATCTGCTGCACCCTCCGAGGAGACCTGCTGGAGGAGCTCGTCCGCCTCGCCGAGCTGCAGCAGTTTGACTATGTCATCATTGAGAGCAGCGGTATCAGCGAGCCGGAACAGGTCGCCGAGACTTTCGATGCCCGGCTGGCCGAGCACATGGATGCCGTGGGTACGGACGGCGCCGAGGGCCTGGACGAAGACATGCTCAAGGTTCTTCAGCGACTGTGAGTGGCGATCCCCGAGCCCTGAGCCCTGGGGAATGATCTGATTACTGACCGAATTTATGTTTCAAGGAAGGAAGCCGGTGGCCTGGAAAAGTTCGCTAGGCTAGATACCACTGTCACCGTCATCGACGCATTTACCATGCTGCATGACTTTGACACGGGCGACCTGATATCATCTCGCCGAGACGACGTCACCCCCGAGGATGAGAGGACAGTATCCGACCTCCTGGTCGATCAGATCGAGTTCGCCGATGTTATCATTCTGAACAAAGTCGACATGGTGAGTATCACTTGCGGTCCCCTCTTCCCTCCCCCAAGGCACTACATGGCTCACACCGGCATGGCAGGTCGACAGCGAAACCAAGCCGCGTCTGCTGGACTTGATCCAGAAGCTGAACCACCGAGCCAAGATCCTGGAGTCCAGTTACGGCAAGGTAGATGTTAAGGAGTTGGTCAACACCGGCATGTTCAATCTCGAAGTTGCCCAGTCGGGTTACGGCTGGCTGCAGGACCTGCACCAAATGACCGTCAGAGAGGTAATTATTATGACACCAGCTTCCGATACCCAGCCTCCATTCCTTTCCGCTGCATCAGCCTAACCCTTAAATTCTCGGGCTGAGCATTTGTTGACACTGCCTCTCTCCAGGTCAATGGCCGCAATGTCGTCACACCGAAGCCCGAAACCGAGGAGTACAGCGTGCGGAGTTTCATCTACACCCGCCAACGCCCCTTCCATCCCCGCCGCCTATGGGGTCTCCTACGCGACAAGTTCATCTTGCAACTCGAGCATCCCGACGACGACGACGACGACGACAATGATGAAGACGAAGAAGGCAATGAAGAATACGAACGAAACGGAAGGGATGTCGACATGATAAACTCCCCCGCCGCCGAAGACCCCCCCACCGACGCAGGGCAAGACGCCGAAGACGCATCTCCAGGAGCAAGGAGTCGCTCGCTGACCTCCTTCTCCTCAAGCTCACCCTCAACAGCCCAGACGGTCCCATCTCCAGCATCTTCGTCCAAGAAGGCTCATCACGTCTCGGAGCGACCCGACGAGGAGATGTCCTCCGCCTCCTCCGCCGACATGGCCGCACCACCAGACGACATCATCCTCTCGACGAAGCGGCAGCACCCCGTGCTGGCGCGCCTCTTCCGGTCCAAGGGGGAGTTCTTCCTGGCGACGCGGCCGCACCGGGCCGGCGAGTGGTCGCAGGCCGGCGCGATGCTTACCATGTCGGGCGGGCGGCCGTGGTTCTGCACGCTGGCGCCCGAGGAGTACACGACGGGGGACGCCGAGGTGGACGGTCTCGTGCAGCACGACATTGCCAAGGGGGGCGAGTGGGGGGATCGGCGGCAGGAGTTGGTCTTCATTGGGGAGAGGCTTGATCATGTCGCGTTGGAGGCTATGCTGGACGAGTGCCTGCTGAGCGATGCCGAGTCTGGGAAGTGGGAGGGAGTGATGCGCGACGCGAAGCTGGACGGTGGCGAGAAGCGGGAGGCGCTGGAAGATATCTTTGAGGATGGGTTCCCTGCTTGGTCGGAGGAGGATGATGAGGACGAGGACGGTGATGACCATGTTGGACACGACCATTCTCGCCGCCACGGGCTGCGGGCTGGCAGCAAGCAAAAAGCATGATGGGGGAGCAGATAAAAGCGCACAGCGTAGCCATGGGGTGGCTGGTCGGTAAAAGTTAAAACACTCATCCACTTCACGATGCCATGGTACTTCCGGGTCGGACAAGGTGGATAAATAGCGTGTGTAGTGTGTAGTAAACCTCTCCAGACCAGTATCCAAAATTGAAGATACACATCCCGTCAATTTACAACGTTGCTATATTTCTCGCACCAAGTAACTCTGTCTCCATTCTAGTTCACCTTTTCTCTCCCCTCCACCCTCCCCCCCCCCACCCTGTTTCTCACCCACTTCTCCGTCACAGACAGCACACGAGCAAGCTTACTTCGCCGGGGGCGTCAGCAGGTAGATCTCGCCCTCCTTGCTGTTGTCGCTGCCGACAAACAGGCCCCTGCCGGCCGGGTCCCAGGTGGCGGCGGTGAGGCGGAAGCAGTTGCTCTGGGTGAGGCCGTTTGCGGTGCAGCTGGCGGGGTTGCTGGCGGAGAAGATGTCGTTGTAGCCCTTCATGCTGTCGGCGGGGGCGACGGGGTCGTACTGGCCGTTGTCGAGCTTGGTGAAGGGGATCTGGACCACCTTGAAGCCCGTCGCCGGCTGCCGGTCCCACGAGCCGTGGAAAGTGACGTACATGTTCTTGGCGTCGGCGTCGAACGTGTTCCAGATGGGCGCGCTGTGGGCCTGGAAGCTCAGCCGCGGCTTCGACGCCGAGGCGCAGTTCGCGTCCGTGTAGGTGGCGTTGGGCGCGAGCACAAAGTGGCTGCCCGTCTTGAGCGCTGGAGTCTCGCCGGCGAACGACGAAGGGTCCCAGACCGAGAAGCACGTGGGGTACCCGTACCAGGCATCACGGATCTTGAGCGGGTCACCGACTGGGTGATGCTAAGTCAGCGTTCATGTACGGTAGAGGAGGCTCGCGGCGGGGAGGGGGAGCGCGGGCGAGGACAGGGGACTAGACTTACGGAAGTTCAATTTCTCGCCTGGGTTGTCAATGTGAATATCAGCCCGGCGGCCGTTTGTTGTCCGGGTGAGGTCCTAACGTCGACAGTGTAAGTTTCTTTGCTGCGAGTTTGGGAATGTGCCCGGTACTCACATCACCGCTGTTCTCAACGCCCCAGACCATGCCGTTCGGGTCCGTGGTAAAGCCAATCTCGTTGCGAAGACCGTAGCCAAACACCTCGCCGTCCGTCTTGTAGTTGAAGCCGTTCGCGGGCGCCTTGCTCACGTCGAAGATCTTGATGATGGCACGACCAGTGGCCTTGTCTGCAGCGGCCATGTCCAGATTGGCATTGCTGCCGACCTGGAGGAGGATCATGTTTGGCTGCGACGGCACCACCAACAGGTTCCTCGTCGAGTGGATCCCGGTGTCCATGCCGTTGACGACAACCTTCTGGCCGGAGACCTGCCTCGTGGCCGGGTCGTAGGCCCACGACCATGCCGTCCTCTCGGAGCTGGCATAGACGGTCTTGCCGTCGGGGGTGATGGCCAGCCCGTGGTTGAGCTGGTTGTTGCTGACCAGCGTGGTCGAGCTGTTGATGCACCCGTTGGTGCCGAAGGTGTGCACCGAGAGGCCCTTTGTGGCTTCGGAAACGAGCATGTTGCCCAGGGGGTCGAAGACGATGGTCCGCACCTGCTTCAGGTTCCCGGCTATCTTCATCATCTTCCATCCCGACGCGACAGTGTTCTGATACGTGGAGGCGGTCACGCCGCTGCACGAGGCTGGCACGGGCAGTTGCGGTACTTCAGCTTGGACAAAGCCTGCAAGGAATCAATCAATCCCGTCAGTTCACCGAAGAGGGAGACGGAGAAGCAATCGGGGGAAATATAAGACGAACGTACCCGCGCCCAGAAGGGCTGCCACGCCCGTGGTGATTTCTAGCAGACGCATTGTGTGTTCGACGCTTGGCAACGATGTCTTGGTCGGAAAGCTGGGCAAAGCTGGGCGTCTTGGATCAGCCACAACAAGCTTTTAAGTCCCACTGGCGCAATCCCGACAACGGGTCCCATCGTGTATATATAAGATGCAACCGGGCCGGAGAGAGCCATCCGCTCATCCTTTTGACTGTAAGCGACCTAGACTGGCATAGTTGCCGAGAGGGCTTCTCCATACCTAATTAATGGCAGAGAGAATACGGTTATAATAAAGTTTATTGCCCGCCCGGCAAAAAAGCTGGGGGGCCCGACAAATGGGATGCGGCGGGAAGTGGGCGGCACTCACTGCCTTTTGCGAAATAAGAGCCGTCCTTCTCCCGCGACGACTCCGCACCAAATTAGCCATATTTGATACCCAAAACGGTGGCGTGTCTTCCGGTGCGCGACTGGGGAGAAGGTGTGGCGGAACAGTTTAAAGTTAATCAATCTGCTAATTGTGATGATGATAGGATAGCCACGGGGGTTTCCCACCTAGGTAGCTATCGGCGCCGAATTCCACGGCGAGGATCGAAGAAGCGAATGGACAAAGCAAGGCGTCATCTGGCTTTGTGGCAGGACCCAATGCGCAGTGATCGTCGGAATGCCGGTTTGGAGCTGTGATTGGCACGAAAACTTGCGGGCGGCGAATGAACGAATTGCGGGTTAAACCCCCCCTAAAAACTCCGGTGTTGCACAGTCGCGGAGTGAACGTGGACTCCTCACGCGTGTACGCGCGCCGCTCTTTCCCACGGGCGAGGGCTTCCGCGAAACCAGGGTTATCCCAAACAGCCGGGACCCCACAATTTTCATGGCACAGTTATTGTGGTAAAATAGGTACAGTACCTAGGTAAATTTGTCGAGAACCTTGGTAGATGGCTGTATACACGGGCCAGACCCTCCAGCCCTCGTTGCCTAGAGCACATCACCAACGAGTTTGAGCAGCCCCTGGATATCCTCTGGAGGAAAATGCTGTTAACAACGGCCTGATAACAGTACTGCTATCGTCAATATGCGAGGCCACGGTGTTGTGTCACTGCTACGCTCCTAATACGGCAGGGGATTTCTCTGCGGGCATGCGCCATTTGCTCTACAGGCAGGTGGTCAATGCGTTCCATATGTCAGAGCTTTGTAGCAGGTGGCAAGTTGGCAATAGCTGTTATCGCTGTCACTATTGCTATGTTTTGTTCTTGCTATTTCTAGCAAGAGCAATAGCGATAGACAGCGACAGCAATAGCGGTAGATAGCGATGGCAATAGCGATAGACAGCCATGGCAACAGCGATAGACACCGACGGCACTAACGATGGCAATAGCAACAGTTGCCAATTTCCGCGCATGGCCCTGGAGAGATTCCCATACGGCAACTACCTCTGGTTGCTCCTCCCTAATGGAGAAGTAATGTTCCCCGTCCCCGCCCTCCATAGGTCCACCGCTTGTCAAGTACCTCCAGGCCAGACAGCGTGCGTTTCAATCCCTTCCCTATACTGCCCAGTCGCTTGTCGAGTGCCGCCAGGCCGGTTCGGTCCAGCCGCCGAGATACCGGACTCACAAGAATCGCCGCCATATCCTCCTCTCCTGCTGTCGATGGCCTCACCTGGAGCCGGACGATACCGGACTCGGAAGCCTCCGCGAGTTCACCATGCTCTCCCCCCTCCCCTCCCAGCCGCGGTTCTCACCGCATGCCGCTGATAATACTCGGGACACCAATCCCTTCGGAGTCGGAAGACAAGATAACTCCCTGGGCCACCACGGTTCCTGGCAGCTCGAGCCACCTGCGAGCCTCGCCGTCTCCTGAGCCACCCAGGCCGACAAAAAGGCCGAGGATTGAGGAGCCGGACGAAGCGGGGGGCGTGGTCTCCTTTGACTTAGATCCTGTCGACGACGAAGTGAATCAGTCCCAGGACCAGGAACAACCGGAGTCCGACTGTGACAGCGATGCCCAGATAGACATCGTGTCCCCTTATTTTGCCTTGTCCCGGCCCCGAACCCGCCGGTCCATCGCCCAGCAAACCCTGCTCTCGTCCTAGTCCTCAGAACTGTCCAACTATGCCGAACACAGCAAGGCAGAGCACACCGATGACGTGTGTCATGACAGTGACAGCAGCGGCGATGACGATGGCGACGACGAGCAGTCCTCTGTTGAAGACGAGGACACGTTCATGGGCGACTTGGAACTCGATGGCATCGCTGATGATGACGGTAACGACGATGGCTGTCTCGATCTTGACGATCTGCCCTTGGACGATGGGGATGAACTTGTTGAGTTGCAGCATGAGAGCGAGATTGCGTATAAGGACGAGAACATCCTTGAGGACTTGGTCCTCGATGACACCACATACCCCCCCTCAAGCATCAGACGACAATCTCGGTTCGGCTGAAGACCTTGAGAATATTGCCAGATTCCAAGACCGAATCTTGGCAATGCTCAACTTCCTCAAGGATTACGCATATCGTGTACCGATGGATACCTTTATGGGGTTATGTCTACATCCAACGGTCTGTGGAATCAAAGCCGCTGACCTAGCTATTAACTTTGCTATCCTGGAAATATCTCTGAAGGTAGAAAGAGAGCTTTGCTGTATCTAATCAATAAAACAAGGGAAATTTCTCCAGGGGTATGCACTATTTGTTCCGCAGGCAGACAGTTAGTGAATCATAGGTGGCAGTTGCTGTTGCTGTTACCATCACCTTGCCATCGCCGCTGTCGCTTGTTCCGTGGCTGGCAGCTGTCCGGTCTTTCTCATGCTCCACCTGTCAGAAAAGAATTGGGAGCCCGGAACCCCTGCCCAGCACAGACCCCTGCCCGCAGAGACAAGCTCCATCGGAGAGTCGTACGAATCAAAAAGTGGGTAGTATTTGACTATCGAATACACTGATTTGCGAAGAACTGGATATCCAACGTACAGCACAATTTCTTTGTTTTTTTTTTTAAAAAAAAAAAAAAAGTTGAATGCCTTGGGGACGAACCTCTGGGTATAGGAATGGAGTGACGGTGCATCGTCACAAGGGGGAAGGGAAGGGAAGTCAGGAGCAGAATCCGGCTAGGCAGCGTGGAGGGAGAAATCCAGAAAGGCAACTCCACCCGGCGAGCACGACACCTCGACCGAGAACTTGAGCTTAAGAGACGACTTGTCGCCGGCCGACGTGCCCGGATCCCCCTCGCTGAACGGACCAACAGGATACGGGCCGAAAGGAGCAGGGGGGCTGGGATGGAGCACATCCATGATAGGGTAATCCCTGTACGCCAGCTGCCGGTTGCCGAGCATGACCCTGATGTTGCAGAGCCCGCCGCCATAGTATAGGCTCGTGAAGTCGAGCTCGTACGCGGTGCCGGGGCATACGTGGACGTCCTGCCACAGCACGGTGGTGAACTGGAGGTTATAGTAGTCGTTGACATTGAGCGGAAACTGCATGAAGGCACCAACCCCGACGAAGTCGAATGGATTATCGAAGGTTGAGCCCGGAGAGCCGATCCGGGTGGCCGTGTACGACCAGCCGGTTAGGTCCTGGGTTGAGAAGTCGCCGTTGGTGAAGCCCTCGACCGGGTAGCACTGGTCCGAGTCGGCCGGCGGGTCGAAGCAGGTGCCCATGTAGCAGTACCCGCTGGCGCAGACGTTGCCGCAGGCTCCGCAGTTGCGCGGGTGCGTCAGCAGGCTGAGGCACAGGTTCCCGCACCGGTCGTTGTCGCACTGGCACCCGCCGCGCGAGCAGTGCGTCTTGTACGGGCACTCCCACCCGCATCCGCCGCAGTTGTGACTGTCGTCGCCGCCCGTGGGGGTGCATCCCAATTGACCGTTGACCGTGCAGAGGCTCTGGGTCACGCCTGCCGGTTGCGTGTTGGGGCACGCGCATTCGCACCGCTCGCTGTTGGCCGTGTTGAACGCCTTTACGCCCAGATCCGTACCCACGACGTAGGCATACACATCGGCCATGCCCATGCAGCCTGGGTAGAGCTGCCCACCGAACCCGATTGGTTAGCCAACGAACACTGCCAACAGGCCGCCAAAACGCCCGTGCTCAGGGGGATCGCGACAACATACCCAAAATGTCCAGATGCTGCCCAGAAGATCGTGACACTTTCCCTGCATGCAGGAATGGAAGTTATCGTTGCACTGCTCAAACGTACTCTGTCCCTGACAATCGTCGTAACAATTATCGTGGCCATCGCAGCACCGCCCGAAATTGAAGTCTGGAACAAAATCCATGCCGTTCGCAGGCCCGCAACCGTTGGGGTTGTTGCCCCGGGCATTGGGCTTCAGCCGCGCAATGACGTCTTGTGGAGCGCCGCGGCACCGAGGCGCCTTCCCCGACTCGGCCTTTCCGCGCCGCTGTGCCGAGCCGGTCAACGGTGTTCTCCCGGCCTTGGGCAGGAGCATCACGGTGTCGTTGGCCGACGTGCCCGGAGTCAGCGTCGAGCCGCCCTGGGTGGCCTTCCAGATATAGGTCGTGGCCCCCTGCCGGGCAGTCAACAGGCCCTTACACGTGACCCCGAAGAGAGTGGTGATGAGCTTGTCCTTCACCGCGCCGTTGGTAGTCCCGGTGGTGAAGACCACGTTGCCGTCCTTGGTGTTAAGTGCGAGGTATAGCTTCGTCGCGCCGTCGTCAAGGACAATGTCGAAGAGTCTGTGGGCGTGTCAGTGTGGCTTCACCATGAAGGTCATTGTTTATCGGAAGGTCTCACCCTGCCGGGCCGCTCGCGGGCTTCTCAAATTTATAGAGCGGCGGGTTGAACTTGCTCATGTCGCTCATGGCAAGCGCTTCCGCCTCGGTCTTTGGCGCGGCCGGAGGGCCCGCCTTACCCGCCGTGTTGAACAGATATCCCGCCGACTGGTCGAGGAGGTACTATTATCGAGGAGGGGGGTTGGTCAGCTAGCTAACTAGGCCGTGTATATGCTGTGGTGACGATCGTCGAGGATTTGGCACTTACAAATTCGGCATCGGGGTCAGCCGGGTCGGTCAAGCACTCCACAGTCGGGGTTGCAGGTGGGAACGTGACCGGGGTGGTCATGGTGTCGAATGTGGGCAGGGCCACCTCATCGTACGTGTATGTCAAGGTGAAGTCCGACGGTGGAGTGCCCACTTCGCCCGTGGGCGTGTACGGCGGGCTGTCGCCCGGGACCGTCACAGATGATGTGATGGTGACGATCGAGGTCACAGTGATGGCCTCTTCAGTCACGGTGGAAGCCGTGGCGCCAGCGCAATAGCAAGCGCTGATGTATGCGCAAGAGTTCGAGCATGGACTGGCATACGCGGGGATCGACTTGGAGCTCTTGGCTGTGATGGTGCGCTTATCGGCTGCTGGCTGGTCGCGCTTGAAGGAAACGGGAGCCAAGGTTTGGGTGAAGCCTTCCGTCACGGTCGTAGACACTGTCTGGGTAACAAGAACTGTTCTGCAGAGGGAGTAAATGTAAGGATGGCCCAGAACACGAATCAGCATGCCCCAAGAGAGATGGTGCTTACGAGGTCGGCAGAGTCACTGTGGCGCGGAGGTACGAGTTACAGTCACCCAGTCGCGCAGCGCTTGTAGCCAACCCGAATCTTGTTGCTCCTACCGCCCTATCGCAGTTGTTGCCGCAGGCTCGGCGCTGCACAGAGGCAGCGACAATGGCTGCATTGGCAAGTCCGGCGATGAGAGAGAGCTTCATTGTGTGGAGGAAAGGCGGGAATCAGCCAAGGTGTCCAGGGTCCGGGTCCTCCGGAAGGAAAGAGAACGCCGTTGCCTACCCGCTTGCAATAAAACACAAGAAAGGGAGTCACCTGGGTGACGAGGTTGTCGGACGTACCAGCAGATAAATATATCTCCCAAAATCACCCACAACTTCAGTGGGGCCAAACCGGCGAATCCGGGGTCCAGTAACTCCACAAGTCTAGACCCGTGGCTTTTTTTAAATAGCAGAAGTCATAGAAACCCGCATTTGATGCATTTCAAGGGGAATAGGGTTAGCCGCGGACTAGTTCCGCAGATGGATATCACAATCCCCATTTTTAGGAGGCGGCTGAGAGGCGCTATTGATTCGAACTATTGAAAAACGGAGCAGTCCCTCCCTGTCAAGGTATGTCCTTCGTTACTCTCGAATTTGATATTGATACATATTTTGCTCGTCCACGACCCATTCGTTTACACGTATGTCTCGCTCTCGCATGGGACACGATTGAAGCTGACGGGTTGCAAGATCAGGCAGGCGGTTCTCCTTGTAGAGTCTCTGTCATTCTCGCTGTTACGTCGCAACCCGAATAACTACCTATGGATAGCTGGATTCGTTTGAAGAATGTCGGGTGGGGGTGGGACGGGATTGATGGGCCGGCCCGCCCGGCTCCGGGCCGGGTTTTGAGGATCGGAATTAATTACGGCCGAGAATGTCCTTTCCACATCAAGGGTCTGTGTAGGCCCGGACAACCTTAATTATTGATACCTTGACTTCAAGAGAGTATGGCTTTGATATATGCCCTCCAGGCCTGCCTTACGATATGATATAATGCCGTGGTCGCCCCTGCATTCGGTGCGAAATTCCTTTCCAGAGAGGAAGGGCCTGCGAGCACCAGTGTTGGGTAGCTTAGGTTATTCGTGCGTCCATTCCTTCCTTTTTTGCTTTTGCTCTTTCCCTCGTCACCTTTTTGTCGCCCTTCTCCCTTTCGGACAGGAAGGCGGCTCCTGCTGGCAGCGTGAGACTGACAGGTCTCTCCTGCCTGTTAGAACCACTGCACGGGTTAGGAAAGGAGGAATGGAAATGGGACGACGACGTCCTTGATGATTGCCTTACAGTCCTCTTTAAGATTGGGCTGACCAGGCCCATCATGGTGGTGTCATCCTTCGGCGTTGCGGCAGCTTCAAGAGCAAGTCTCCGGTTTTTGAACGATGAGAATAAGGTGAGAGGAACGGACCGGAAGCTTCATGGCAACCTGGAATATCTGATGGAGATGAGATGTATATGCCAAGACCAGCTTTAGTCCGTTGGTGTTGATTCCTGGGAGCCAATGCAACGCAACCATGTGTCCCAGGTCCATTGAACCTGTCTTGTCGTCCCACAGCCCTGGTCTACCACGTTACGGCCATCCATAACATGTCTACTGCCCATCCCCGGCGACAATATAATCTCTCCTCTATGGCGGCCAACTGGTAATTAATTAGCCAATCAATTCCAGCCTCTGACTACCTGCCACCAGCAATAACTAGCGGGGCAACTTTCAGCGACAGCAGCTGTGGCAATTGGCAAGTAGGACCCAAGGGGCTGAAAAAGCCAAGGCGGAATGTTGAGTTTCCCGGTAGAGTAGATGTGGTCTCGCCTGGAGCCACTGGCTCGGGTAAATTAGAAATTGGCTCCCTGCCACTGGCTGACGTGTCTTGCAAAAGTGCGTGCGCGGCTGCTGCTTCACCGTAACGGAAGATTTGCCGTGCTAGAAGCCGAGCCTCTGGGTAAATATGCGAGAGGAGGATGAGATGGTACTGCTGACGTGGAGCGCATCGACTCAGGGCAGTGGTCGAGCAGTAGTAGAGCAATATTAGAACTCTCGAAGATGTGATTTTCTTTTCTTCTTTTTGGATCAATTCGAGTTTGCTTGTTTCTCACAAACCATGGTCGCTATTGTCAACGCATTTGTAGCGCTGCTTGCTGCTGGCGCCGCGGTCGCTGTGCCCCTAAGCACTCGAGATGGCGCCTGCACTACAAAGACGCAACGGAAGGCTTGGTAAGTCAAGGGCTTCCTTCTGTGCTAAGGGTGCATTTAGGGGAGGGCTTCTTACTGATTCTAGCAAAAACTCAGGCATACCCTCACCAACGAGGAAAAGAAAGACTACCTCGATGCCGAGCTCTGTCTCATGGCCAAACCTGCGAGTCTGAATCTCACAGCCACCAAGACCAAGTTTGACGAACTCCAAGCCATCCATCATGGCCAGGCGTACAATATCCACAACGTTGTAAGTTGACTTGGCAGTAACCCAGGGCAAAGGCCGTTGCTGACGGCGATATATCAGGGTGCGTTCCTTCCCTGGCACAGGATGTTTGTGCACGCCCACGAAGTTCTCCTGCGCACCGAGTGCGATTATGAGGGCCCTATAGTGTGAGTTCTCCAGTCGCACACAACGCCGACCCTAGGCGTCTGCTAAGGGAGTTGGTTGGGTGAAAGGTACTGGGACGAGACCCACGATGCCGGCAGCTTCAGCACATCCGACATCCTGGATCCTGAAACGGGCTTCGGCGGGAACGGCGTGGGCCCGGACGGCTGCATCGGGGATGGTCCTTTCGCCAACTACACTAGCCGCTTTGGTCCTGGATACACGATCAATGACCACTGCATATACCGAAATGTCATGGATGTCGTCAGCACCGCCGCTTCACAGCAGATTATCGACAGGTGTCTCGCTCTGCACGACATACTGGACTTCTGGCCGTGCGTGGAGGCTGCTCCTCACGCAGCAGGACATGGCGGTATCGGTGGGCTCGTAAGTACAAGTTCATACAGTACAATGAATGCACCAAGCCCGACGGGGTGGATGACGAAGTGGGCGGATCACTGACAACAAACCTCGCCACAGATGCTAGATGTAGTTTCCAGCCCTGGAGACCCCATTTTCTTCCTACACCACACCTGGCTCGACAAGATCTGGTGGCAGTGGCAGGCCGTCGACCCCGCCACGCGTCTTAATGCAATCGGCGGCCCCAACAAGCCGACCTTTGGTTTTCCCATGCCCATCAACGGGTCCTTCCCCGGGATCCCCGGTAATGGGACCATCCCCGGGTTTCCAGGCAATGGATCCTTCCCCGGAATGCCTGGGATGCCTGGGGCGGGAGGTCCGTCTGGCGGAATCCCCTCGGACCTCACCGACATGATGCCGCCTCTGGAGCTGGTCGACCTCGAGATGGCCGGCGATCCGTCGAACGTCACGACTTTGGGCCACGTCCTGGACATGTTCGGCGTTGTTCCAAACGCCACTATCGCCGACGTAATGGACACTGTGGGTGGACTTTTGTGTTATGAATATGTGTAGTTCTGGGACAGAAAAAAAGGGGGGTCAGCTTCGTCGCATGTTCAAAGCCTATCAAATGGGGTAGGGTATCTTGGCATTGGGCCTACTATAGTCGTCAGCAACACATGCGAAATACGAAATACGAAGTCGAGAGTACGGAGGTAGAAGGGCGCGGAAAATGAGGGTTTGCTGATAAATCGGTGTACCCACCAGCTGCAGGCCCAACCTTTGCATCATCGACTGTCCCTGGCTAAACATCGGAAAATACAACGGCTCGACGGACACGATGCCGAAATACCCCCAACCATCAATGAAGAAGGACTGGGTATACTTCGGGGAAAACATTCACGCATCCATCATCCCCCCGTCTTATTTGTTTGGACCTCCTGTGGTCATGCGCTGTATGCGAACCTCCCCGGAAGCATTCCGATGCGACGCAGCTTTCCACTTGGATAGCTTGGCTCAGGCATGTTTCCCGCGTTCTTTCCAACTTCTTTGAGCTTGCATGACAAATATGGTATCTCTCGAGTCATCACTGCTCGACAATGTTGCCTGAGAGGGACTTAGATCCATGACAATGGCATCATGAAGCCCATTCCGGGCAGCCCGGTGATATCGGCTCGCGGGAAGGCCAACCGCCTCCGTCACAGCCCATCTGGTATATAAGCATCGTTCCAGATTCGTTGGAAAGCCATGTCTCCAGAGTCTCAACCTCCTCCATTCTCCCTTTAAGACCGGAAAAGTCAGGCACGAACCACAAACACATCGCTCGTCTCGTCCTTCTTACCTCGTTGACTTGATCGGCACTCCTCACACTCTCCTCACCTCCTGCGTCCGATCCAACCTCGACCACATCTTCACTACTCGAACACGCAGACATGGCCTCCAGACACGCAATGCCAAACATCTACACGCGCCAACCGGCCTCGCCGGAGCAAGGATCCTTTAACGGCAAGATCGCTTCTCTCCTCCACTCAAGGACGAAGCCAAACCCCGCAGGGCAGCACCATCATGCCAGCGGGCATTCGACTTCAGGAACCCGCGATTCGGTGGACTCATACAGCACGATCGATGAGCTCAAGGAAGCCGCACGGCGCGACGCGGAAACCAAGAGCCCCTGAAGCTGTGTTCGACGTCAATCACCGGACTCTGTCTGTTTCTCCCAGACCTAGAAGTGCTTGTCGACATGAAGGAAATTCCAGGCGAGGATAAAAGACTGCGGACGGATTAGTAGGGTGCAAACTGGGAGTTAAGGCCCCGCCAAGATGGGTGCAAGATATAATTGGACGAGAGAGGACTTGGACTGGCTCAGGACAATGGAAGCTGTTGACGATCGATAAGGGAGAGAGATGGCACATGATAATTCTATTCATTGGTCCAGTCGCAAAAGATGGACGTTTCGCTCTGATATCTTGGAAGTGAATACGCTGAAATCGAATTTCCTTTTCCGGATTTGCACCCGGGTGTACTTAAGCTCCGGATCCTGCTCCGATTTCAAGTCCATCTGGCCAGAACCCCAATTCGATCCACCCAACCCGCACTTCCTGAACAACCTGTGATGAGACACCAGGGAGCTAATGCAAGGATTTCTTTCCCTGTGACGCTTTCCAAATCCCTGCAATGCTGCGACAAGCCTTCTTTTCGCTCTTGGCCGCGTCCCGGAAAACTTGAGCCGGCATGTCGTCATGGGCTTAAATCCGAGAAACCCCGCGTTGGAATGTCCCTGAGACCAAAATCGTGGGGCAACCCTCTAGGCTGGCTTGAAATGCGCCGAGTCCAATTCGTCCCCTTTCGCCTACCCCTGAAGAAGAGGATGTGCGCAACGGGCACTAAGCGCATGCTAAGGCCCGGCCGCATGGATAATGATATCCCACTCCACCATCGACATCCCACTCTGCCATCTGCCATGCCTGGTGGGGCAACCTTCAATACTCCTCAGCTCAAGCCTGGGATATTCAAATAGGTAGCCAGTCGTTCCCATCCCTGAGTTTACGACATCCTCTTCGACGTAGCTTCAAATCCCCGGGCACTGTCAATGTAGGTACAGGATAATATCAACAGCATCCCGTACAGCATCCCGTACAGCATCCCGGACATCATCTTATCCGACCTGCTTTGATCGATTCCACCGTCAGCCATGGTTATCGTACCCGTCGAGAAAGCCTCTGGCTACGCTTACTACATCCTCTTGGGTGTTCTTGCATCCGTGAGCTACGGCCCGATCCCCGGAGATACCATCGGGTTACTGACAGAGATATTGTAGGGAGTCTTGTACGGTATAGGGAAATGCATCTACAACGTCTGGTTCCATCCGTTGGCGAAATACCCTGGGCCATTCCTTGCCAAGATTTCTCCGGTGCGTTCCTCGGTTGCGATCAGCCATTGCTCGGGAGGTGAGAGAAACGCGCTGACTGGCCACAGATATACAGCATCTGGGGGTTGTTCCGTGGTCGATGGCCCTTTGACGTGCACGAATTGCACCAGAAATATGGTGCGTCTTGTTTCCTATGTACTGGGGCTGACCTGCGGCGGACATGGGACAATTTCTGATGACGCTGACACGACACGACTCAAGGCCCCGTCGTGCGACTGATGCCAAATGAGCTCGCATTTACAGACCCACAGGCATGGAAGGACATCTATGGGCACCGCCAAGGCCATCCCCAATTCCACAAAGATCGTGAGTGTGCCCGTGAGTCTCAAGTCTCGCATGATGATCAAAACCACTGACTACTATATCTACAGCCATCCAGTGAGCAGCATGATTGCAACAACAAATGTGACCCCAAACTGACAATTTCCAGTGTCGGATCCGTGCAGGACATTCCCGGCTCAACCACCTTGACCATGGCCGACGATGCAAACCACGCCAGACAGAGGCGAACCCTTGCCCACGCCTTCAGCCAGAAGGCCCTACTCGAGCAAGAGAGCATCATCCGAGGCTACGTCGATCTGTTTGTCGAGAAGCTCACGCCGTTTGCCGCAACCGGCCAGCCGGTCAACATGTGCGACTGGCTAAGTGTGTTCACCCCCCTCCCATGTTTACTTAGAAAAGAGGACGAGTGCTCACACCCCGCCTCGAACAGACTTCACCACCTTCGACATCATCGGCGACATGGCCTTCGGCGAGCCCTTCGGCTGCCTCAAGGACGGCGTCTTCCACTCATGGGTCTCGCTCATCACCCAGACCATCAAGGCCGGCGCCTTCGAGCAGGCCACCCGCCGCATGTTCCGCACCGGGAGCCTGCCGCAGCGGCTCCTGGTCAAGCTGATCCCGAGCGACCTGCGCGAGAAGCGGTTCCGCCATCTCCAGCTCAGCCAGGAGAAGTGCCTGCAGTGAGTGGCCCCCCCCCATCCATCCCGTGGAGCGTGTGTGTGTGTGTGTGCGCGTGTGGGTGGAAGAAGAGAGGCCTCGCAACTGACACAGGTTGACACAGGCGGATCGACGAGGGTCTGAGGCGAGAGCATCGCGATTTCCTCTACTACATTCTCCGCCAGAACGAGAAGGGCGGAGTGAGCCAAGACGAGATCATCCTGAACAGCGCTCTTTTTATGTATGGGGGGGGGGGGGGGGGGGGGGGGGGGGGGGGGGGGGGGGGGGGGGGGGGGGGGGCGGGGGGGGGGGGGGGCGGG